>NW_015114450.1:28585-40460 GCF_001443285.1 Poecilia latipinna | reverse complement strand
AAGATTTAAAGGCTTAAAAAAAAAAAAAAAAAAAGAAAAAAATTCCAATAAAAAACTGCCAAAAAAAAAAAAAAAAAAAAAAAAATCAGAAAGCATTCATTAATTTACCTGAGACAAATAAGATAAAGGAAAAATGCCGAAATAAAAGAAGAGGAAAGATGCGTCTTTGGAGAGTGCTCATGCGTTTTGCAAAAGCAATCTGATACGTTCCTGTGGGGCGCATAGTTTTATCCAAAAGGGTGTTTCCTTGTTTTTTAATTTATGCAATTATGCACTTATGGCGTGTCTTCTCCTTGTATAACTGACACCAGTTTCAAATGACTAAGTTGGGACGTTTTATTACCTTCTAAGATCTGTTTAACTACAATACTTCTCTCTCTGGACAAGGGAGACCAACGGTCATTTTAGAGCAACCTCATGCGAGTTTGAAACCTGGACTTTCTCCCAGTTCTCCAATTGAACAAAAGATTCTTGTTTTTAACCAGATTTCACCAAAAAGTTATCTTATTTTATTACCTCGCCGAACAGCCATCCAAACACAGGTCTTTACCACTCGGAGCCTGGGACCAAGTGATTCAGATTTCTCCATCCTCTTAAATCAAAGCACCGATTTGAAGAATTACAACACTTATAGAGTATTTTCAATAGAAAGGCATTCATTCTAAACATTTCCTAATTAATGTTCCCTTAGTTTTGATTATATGTTTGACTGATATTACAGTTTAGCCTAGACACTACTAGTTGTTAATATAAAACTACAAATTAAACTTTTCTAATCAACACATGCTGTTAATAACTAAGAAAAATATCCTACAAATTAAATTACAATTAATAAAAGTATTAGTTTGTTTTCCTCAAGTTTTTAGTGCTTTCTCCCTGTGGGAGATAACTTGACATGTCTCCTGCCTGCTGCTTGAGACCAGAGTTAATTTAAGGCGTGGTTCCTCCCTGATAACAGCCAGTCTCTCCTGCCACCTCTTGTCTGTAGTGTTTATGTATGTTCAAAAATATCTATCTCTAGTTATTTAGATTACATATTTAACACAAACCTACCTAAATTAAGATTAGCTATATTAAACACAAGAATGTTAAAATAAAGGTTTTTCCATGTTCAAATGTGTTCAAACATATTTGAACATGGAGATTTAAACATGGATCACTCAGCCAGGTATGCGGAATGATCTTATCACTGTAAAAGATAATTTCGTAATTGTTTTTTAGTTGCCCGGTGTTTCGGTATGAGCCTGACTCAGTGACGTGTCAAGGGATTTTCTTGTGTAATCCGCAAATCAGCTACAGAATTTCAGTTCAGGAACATTAACTTTTAAAACAAGACACAAGCTGCAGAAACAGTGTGGTTCCTCTGTGGAGCTGTCCGCTTTATTCCGACCGAAAGCTTAAGAGTTTTTTCACACATTTGTTCAGCTGAAACAAACGGCTCAGAATTGGCATATTGAATGTGTTGCTCGGAATTTCATTAAGGCTCAAAACCAAAGTAATAAATTAAACCCTAGCCATTTACAGTTCTTTATAAACAGTAAATGTCAAGTGAAAAACGAAAATGAAAATAAATTATCCAACAGGTATGAATCACTTTATAGTTGTGTAATTACACCCAACCCAATTTACAGTAAACGATTGTATAACAAATGGGGAACCATTAACATGACAATATTTCGGTGTCATACTTGTACAAGTTAAAACAAATAAGGAATTAACAGCTCATTGTTAATTCACCCTAAAATCCTTGTCCTCGCGATGATCCCGTCACATATGACAAGAAGGCACTCAGTAAGATTTCCTCTGTTCTACTGCCATACCAAACTATCTGGAACAGCCACCTTATCGATACAGCTGGAGCAAACGCAACACACACCTTAGAGGTTTTCGGCTCTTTACCGTGAATCACAGCAACAAACTCACTCTAGACACCTTGAACCTACCTTTTGTAGAGACGTTTGGTAGAAGTGCGTAATAGAATGTAAGAACATAGGCACGATAGTTTTTTTCCCTCGAGGGTATAAACCTGACACTTCCAGCCAATCAGACGCTGCACCAGTTTGTAGGCGGATCAGTAAAAGGGACTGAACGTCAGCCGGAAGCTGATTGGCTGAGAAAGCTGTCGTTGTTAACTTTGATTTAACCGAGTAGTTTCAAGTAATTTTACCTCTATAGTCTCATGCCATTACTACTAATATAATTAATGACAATAAATCCACAGAAATATATCGAAAAACCACATTTATTGAACATGTTTATCTTACATTATAGTTACATACACAAATGCTAAGAAAAATCTCATTATTTTTGAGCCGTCTTCTTAGCCTGGACTTCACTGGGAGGATGTTCTGGTAACTGAATGAGTTTTGTTTCCAACAGCAGAGCCGGTAAACTGGATGCTCCAAACTACAACAAAAGAAATAAAATGCTACCGTCACTTATGCCTCAGATATGAACATGCATTATGAGATAAACGGCAACTAAACATAAAAATGTTCCTTCTGATGACTTGAACATAAAAATCTAGTGAATGCTTCACTTTTTGGCAAGAGGGCTTAATGAGTTATATATATATATATATATATATATATATATATATATATATATATATATATATATAAATATTGTATATATTTTTTTTATTGCAGAAGTATAATCCAAAACTGAATGTTTCAGTAAGACAAGGGTGAAAAAGAAAACGACGAAAATATGCATTATTTGACAATGACAATTATTTTACCAGTACCCCTAATAACTGCATATTAAACATTTCAGAGTGAGAATATGACACTGTCCTAACAGCTGACTTCTTCACCACAGGTACTATAAATGAGGCGGTCACAGGAAGTATCTAAATCTCAACGTTTATCGTCAACATCCTGCTGCGTTTGTACCGTCTCTTTCTCAGCGGGGTGCTTGTGTCGGTGGGCCAGGTAACGCGCAGTCAGCTCCCTGACGTCTTGGAGGAACGTCCGGCCTCTTCTGAGATCGTCCAGTCTCTGCTGGAGCTCCGCTTTCTCCTTCTCCAGCAGCCACAGCTGCCTCTCTGCCCTGCATGACCAAACCCCAACAAGAGGAATTCACAAACTCTCACACTGTACATAACTTCCCTTCAAAAAATGACACACGGAGAAAACATCAGATTACTAAATGTTTGTGAAGGGGCCACAAGTTGTTTTCCTTTTTCCTCACCTCATTAGCTCGTGTTTGGCATTCAACAGTCTCTGAGTCTTCGTTCGAATCAAAGAGCCCACCTGCCGAAACAGAAACCGCAGAGAACTGATCAGCTTGTCACCAGCAATCCTACCTCTAGATGCTAGCTGCTAGCTGGAGCTGCTGGATTTCACTCTGGAGAAGCATGCATGTTACCTTTATGTTCTCTCTTTTCAAAGACCTGAGATCCTTCAAAGATGAGATCTGAGGAAGAAAAGAAACTCAAGGAATGCATCTGATATTTTCAAAAACCAAAGTTACATTTTTAGATATAATGGGCAGATTTAGATACACTTTAGCATCCGAGTACCATATTTTTCGCACTATAAGGTGCACCGGACTATAGGCGCACCTTTAATGACTGACCTATTTTAAAACTTTTTTCATATAAGGCGCATCACATTAGGGCATAGAATAGACGCTACAGTAGAGGCTGGAGTTACGTTATGCATCCACTAGATGGAGCTACACTAATGGGAATGTCAACAAAACAGTCTGACTCCGATCTGCAAGGAGAGCCTTCCGCGACTGGGCCGGACGATGGTCACCCTTCTCCGTTTGCGCACAGCATGTTCATGGAGAACGTGGTGCTAAATGACCTGCAGACGACCTGATTCTAGACAGTTGGTAGGTAGATAGGTCAGTCAAACTTTATTCACAAACCAGCGTTCTGACAACTATCCCAGCATGCACTGCGCACTTCTTCTTCTACGGGCGAAAATGAAGTCGGCGGCTGCTTACCGTAGTTGCTAGGTCTGTTGTGGCTCAATATTGGTCCATATATAAGACTCACCGGATTATAAGACACACCAACGACTTTTGAGGAAATTGAAGGTTTTTAGGTGCGCCTTATAGTGCGGAAAACACGGTACTCAAATGTTCTTAGTTTTTAAAAAACTAAGAACATGTTAAATTCTGACTATGACAAGCTAATATGCGTGTACTTCTCCACTGATTCAGCTATACTTCCCACAATCCTGTGCTGCATCACCACCACTGTCACATGACCAAAGCTCCAGAAACAAACGGCAACAACATAAAAATAAATATTGGTTGTTAATAATCGGCCCGGTTTTATTTAGTGAACCGACATTGATATGTTAAAAAAATTAAAAATACAATACAATACCAATGTTATTAACGATACATTGTACATCTCTACTTCTGGCATTCTGGTCACCCAGAGTAAACTGGAGTGTTGCCATGGAGAGGGTCGCTAGGCTTCCTACTATAACCGCCTTGAATAAGCAATAAAAAGTGACACTTCTTGTCACAAATAATTTTGCTGGATGATAAATTGTCCCAGAAATGATTGGGATAAACAACAAAATTATAATTTTGAGACCATTTTCAACTAATATCTTGATAACTGCATAAGAATGAAAGTACACCCAGGTATGTCACGATTACAAATGTGATAACACGGTCGTTTTGACACCATTTTCAACTAATCTGCTGATAGTGGCAAGCTTGCCTGCTCAAACACTAAGAAACTTTAACTTTGTATAGAGCACTCCCATGTGCAAATGAAAGACATTTTAAATATCCAAAATATAAAAAGACAAACAACCAAAAACAATAAATAAGAACCAAAGTGCTTGAGCGTGTAACAGAGCAGCAGTGTCGCAGGGCGAACCTGTTCCTCTAGCTGAGCCTCCACGTTGTTGGTGAAACAATCAATGGATTCTCTGACTGCTGCCGACTCCACTGTCTCCCTGGAAATGAGCGCACAAAAGAAGTGAAAGTGGCTTTTGACGCAAAGTGAAAGAGTTCGTTTGCAGGTTGCTCCATGTGGGTGATTTTACCCGTACTGCTGGCAGAAATCCAGCACGGCATCCAGCACCACCTCTAACTGGGATCCCACCCGGCCGGCGCGCTTCTTCTGCCCGATGCCGCCGCTGGCTTTAGCATTTTGAGCTGCAAATATTCACATCTAATACAAGCACACTGGAGCTTGAAAACATTTTTGATTTTACTTGAAAATCTTCAACATACTCTTATTTGATGAAGACTTTCTTCCCAAACTGAGCCGTTTAGTCAGGCGTTTAGTTGTCATTGGAGTCGGATTCTGGAAAACGACAAACAAAAAAAGGAAACAGTCATACGGACGTCAAGCTGCTGCTTTCAGGCTGAACGTGGGTTCATACCCAAACGCTGCCTGCATCATCTTCCTCATCGGAGGAAGGGAGCCTCCTGCTTTTCCTCCGGCCTCCATCCGAGTCAAATTCCTCCTGGAGAGAGACAAAAAAAGTTGTGCGAACAGCATTTTTTCTCCAGATTCTGTCATTTTTATGTACAGACACAAAACCTCTGTAGGAATGTGGAGAGGTTCTGTGTTTGTCAGGGTTTCCCTCTTGTGTATCATAAGCCTGGCGGGCCACCAGGCTTTACTTGTGCCCCCACCAGGCTCAGGATTACTTATTTTTAAAGTCTTTTTAAAATGTTAGCATTTTTTAAGGCTTTATAGTTGGTGTTCATGTATTAATCTTCCAATCTTTCAATAACACACAATTATCAAGTGATATTTTTAAATTTCCTGTCAACTTTAACTCAAAAACACAACGGGCTGCTGGACTGAACGACTGCCCTAGTGCTCAACTGCCGGGCTTAGCAAGTTTTCTGGGGGAAACCTTGTTTGTACATTATAAACTGACTATTACCTCGCCGACCCTGCTTTCAATGTCGTCTTCTAACAATCTTTACCTCAGACTCTGAAGTCTTCTCATCAGCTGATTCGCTCGCCGTGTCGCCCTCCTCCTCCAACTGCTGCCTCTGTGCCGGTCTGGAAGGGGAAAAGAAAGAAAATGCAGAAACACCTCAGAAAAATTGGTATTTCATGAAAAGATTGTTTTTATCATTCATTTCAGAAAGTGAAACTCATATTACAAAGATTCATTACTTCAGTACTTGGTTGGACATCCAACCAAGTACTGAGTGAATAGAAATTTAATTTTTTTCCCCCCAGAAATCTGACATTTCTGTGTAAAATATAAATTTTTAAATTGAGCTTATGTAATTCTCAAATTTTCTGAGACACACAATTTTGGGTTTTTATTACATGTAAGCTGTAAACATCAAAATTATAAGAAATAAAAGCTTAAAGGGGCAGCGTTATTTGTTTTCCAGGCACAGAGCGCCATTTTTTTTAGCATACACAGATAATTATGTTACCAGCAGTTGTTATAAAAATGCTGTATATGTATATATGACTTAAGAAATTTGGCTTCCGGATTTAGAGCTTTGACCTTGGGCCTCTGTCTCTTTAAGAAGTTCATACTTTTTTTGAAACTCCGCCTTCAGGAAATCATCACAACATGGCTCCTCTATTAACTTTTTAACAACGTTTTTGCACTGAGAAGTAGCTGATATAAAAAGCTCAGCAGATGTGCAGTTCCACCAGGTCTTTGCCATTTTCTGCTGGCTAGTCTGAAGGAGCTGCATGGGGGCATCACAGGGGAGAGCTGTTCTGTAAAGTTGAAGTTTGGTAGCTTGAAAACTGCCCCTAAGAGGAGGAGCTTCGTCCTCGAAGGCGGAGCTAGCTCCACCCAGCTGTTTTGCACAGCTGAATGGTTGCCATGGAGATTAATGGATTTCTCAAACATGCATGAAAGAATCAAGGCAGCACTCCAGCTATGTTCTTGATAACATTATAACATGATGCAAAGCTCAAAAAAGTGAATTTTACATAATAATGCCCCTTAAAATATTTTAAATCCACCTGTTATGAATCTATATAATACGATTTACATTGTAAAATGGGAGACAAAAAAGAAATATAAAAAAATCGAACTTTTCACTTAATATTATATTTTTTTTTCAGTTGTCTGAAGTATTGACTGCCTCATTAAAACTGGAACAAATTTGTTTGTGTTACATTTTTACTCCTGTTATCATGATGAACTCTGAGGAGCGTCTCTTGATTAGCGTGCTGACCTTCCAGCAGCCGTCCTTCCAGCACCCGTCCTTCCCGGGACCTTCCTCATCCCGACAGGCTTCTTCCCACTCAGACGCCGACTGATCGCCGCCATGGTCCGGGTTGTTTTGGACCTCCCCACTTTTTCATCCGGCTGCTTTTCTGCTGCTCCTTTTTGTTGCCTGATTGTTGGGCAATGAGCAACGGATCTGAACTGTTGCCGAAATGATGTGAAATACAAAACAAAGCGCTGAACTTTACCTGGCTCTTCCCTTCCCTGCTGTATCAGTCCTGCTCTTCTTCTTCCTCTCCTCTTCCTCTCCTCCTCCTGAGCCTTTTCTCTTCGCAGCAGCTCCCTGCTTTTCGACAGGAGCAATGTTCCCTCTTTGTACTCGTTTTTTGTCCAGCCGTTCCTCCTCCTGGACATCCAAGTGCTCCTCCAAGGCAGTGCTGTGAAGAGGGTTGCCTAGGGAACAGATCCAATAAAGGTTTGGCTTTCAAGAGGTAAACAAAACTAATTTCACATTTGAATTTAGCAAAATGGGTTGAATTTGTTGGTGCAGCAACAAGGGGAGACACTCACTATCGTTCCGCTCCAGTCCCTCTAAGAAGCTGGCTTGGTCCACAGCAGACAGACTGGTGGACTCCATCTATTTAGGACGTAAACAACAGGTTTACAGTTCAAGACTTACAGATTTTTCAGCACAGAGTCGATAAGTCAGCGTTTAGAGACATACTCACCTGGCTCTTGTGCGCCTGGCCCGGAGGCACTTTGGTTCCTTGGCCCTTTCTGACGCCGCAGGAATGAGAAAACAGAGACAGGCCTTTATTTTACAGCTTAATCAATCTGCCGTGATATATATTTATTTTCTAATTGTGCTTTCTAAGGTTACAGAGTGCTTTATATTTACTTGTTGCGCCAATGAAATGGACATGTTTCCAAGTCAAACACCAAAGAATCTGATTTTTTCTAATCATTAAATATATTAAAACAGAGTTGTCATTTTTCACTTCAAACACTAACTAAAACTATCTTCTTAGATCCATTTTTTGAAAATCAGCAAATAACTGAATAGATGCTTAGGTTTATCATCTAATTTCTTAATTTTCTGTTAGACTGTAACCTATTGAAAAAGTTTCAGCAAAATCAATGAAATACAAATAAAAATGAAGGAATTTTAAAACAGGCCTATGAAATCTAAAAAAATTTTGGAGGAAAACAAATTGTGTTGGCAATGATGCCTTAAAAATTAAAAAAAATAATAATAATAATAATAATAATAATAATAATAATAATAAATTATAGAGAAATTAGCTGCTTTCAGTTTAAAAAGGTCATCAGCCGAAAAAATGTCTGTTTCTCTGCTTTATATGGATCCGAGCTGCATTTTATCATCTCTAGGTTAATTTTAAGTGACCTGGACCGGATTACGATAACGCCATTTTAGAGCAGCATTATTGTGAAATATTTTGTTACCCATATTAGTTACGATGAATACACATTTAAAAGCTAAATATAAGTTACATATAACATGCTAACCTTAATGTCGTGACGTTCTGTAAAAAAAAAAAAACGTATTCAATCCTATTAACAGGGAAAACAGAGCTTTATTTTTCTATTAACGGCTTCAGTCTTTTTTTATTACTGAACTTTCGAACAACAAAATGTGGATATATTGTGTAATAAAACAAAAACAAGCTGCTTAGACGGATTGGTGTAATTTACTCACCTCATTTCGTCAATGTTTTGTTGACACCGTTAGCTCGACCTGAAACAGCTGCTTCCCGCAAAACAGTTCGAGTTCCGGACGGAACCATTCCGCGAATACCGAGGGGGTGAGAGGAATATTTACAAGGTGAGGAAGAGAGAGAAACTCTTGAAATTCACAGTTTAAATAAAGCAGCATATATTTTAAAAATAATGTGCAGTCAAGCTTTAAAAGAAGCAGGAGTGATTTAGGAAATTCCTTTAAATATAGGATTATATCGCTCGAAATGTGAATATGGAACGGTCTAGTCCTACGGAAAGCGGGAGGTCATCTTGCCCAAGATCTTGCCTTTCTTCGCCATTTCAGAGCAATGCACTTGAACCATTGCTGTGGTGATATTTTTGTTGGAATTTTTAAAAATCCAATTCTGCATAATTTTATTGGATCTAATCTGGAAACATTACATCTTTTAATTACCCCCTCAATTCTTAAAAACAACCAGAAGTTTAAAAGTCAAAGTGATTTTATTCATATAAAAAATAAAAAAATAAATTTTTTTTAGCTGCAACAAATTAAAGTCAATTTTGATTGAATGAGATATGATTTGGGGTTAATTTTTCCCTTCCAGCTGATTGTGACCAGCCATCAAGATTGTTACAAGTTAAAGTTTGCAGAGAGGATTGAATGTTTCCAGTTACATTTCTTCTAATAAAGTCAATGCTGCCCTGAATTTATCAGCCAGAACTAGAATTTGGCCCAAATTAATAACAAAAAAGAAGAAGACAGTCAACTGAAGAAGCTATTTATGAACAAATATGCAACATCAGTGTGATTTAAGCCTTTTCAGGTCTGAGACTGAATTTAATAAACATGCAATACTGTTTAAGATCTTACAGAAACTAATCAGATTTGAAGGGAACCCACATCAGTTTTTCTTAATTTTATCAAAGCAACAAATAAGAGCAGCAAAGATGAATGACTAAATGTACAAATGCCACACGGTAAATAGTTTACACAGATTTTTTAAAATTTCTTTAATGAAATCTTTTACAAAATGACAACCTGTTGATTAACTTTTCATTAAAAAATAACATTCACTTAGGAAAGGTTCTTTAGCCAGTAACCTTTTCTCATCATTATCATAAATAAATGAATACATTGACAAAGATTTCCCATGTTGTTCCCATAGATACCCAAACACAGCTAGATCAGACTGTTGTCCTTAGTGTCTAAACTAGTACATGAGATACCAAACTTATTCTTACATTAACAGTGAAAACAGTTTAAAATGTACATTTAATGTACAAAGATGACGATGTTGATATAAAAATGGCTAAGACTGTTGTGGTCCTTTTCCACTAGCGCCTAGCAGTGTAACTCGACGTGTGGCTTTTTGGTCTCTGTTGGGAGTTTTAATGGATTATTGTAAGAGCATCACTCCTGTGATCCAAACAGAGGCTCCACCCCCTGACCAATAAGTGACCAATAGTCTTCTGATGTCACGAACCCCAGCAAAATAAAAGGGTCCAATAGCATGTGACTAGTCGCTGAGTCTGTGTTAATAGAAAAGGACCATTAGCTTAAATATATGGCTTGTAATCAGTTTGTACATGTGGCTGTTCACACCATGATTCCTGATGGAGCAGGAGAGACTGTTTCTCTTTAAAATGTTCACATAAGAGCTGATTGGAATCATCTTAAAAAATATATTTTTTTAAAATCATACATTTGTACTGTAGTGAGGTTTGATCATAGAAAACACTTCATGTGTAAAAACTCCTCTGGACTGTGAGGTTTAGTGTTCCACAGATCCCATCTTGGAAATGCTTCACAAACCCTAAAAGCTGCATGTCGGCCTGCTCTGCTAGTTTCTTGTGTTCCAGCTCGATACCTTGGAGCTTCTTGTTTAGACCTGCTCTCCCCAGTTTGCTGCCTCTTTCTCTCTTCACAACACAAACGGAGCCAGTGAGCCCTCCTACATGCTGATCCCAGCATACAGCTCATCTATCTGGGATCTGAAGAGCTGGCGCATTTCATTCCTCTTAGCCTTCATTGTTGGGGTGAGCAGGCCATTCTCGATGGAGAACATCTCTGTATGGATGTGGATGGCTTTAACCTGCAGGACACCAGTTGTGTTAGAGGAGAATAATGCTTCATCAGCAACTCATCTCAGCTTTGATATATTTCTACAGGATTCACAGTCTTGTGAATCTCATCTAGAAGCCAGTGTTGCACCTGCTCAAAGGACTTGAGGCCTCCCTCTTTGCCAAGCCGCAGCATGTCCTCCAAGATGGCCGCCTTGACCTCCTATTAAAATTTTTTTTATTGAAAACATGATATCCTCAAGAAGTTGATTTCAAGCTGATTAAAACATTTTATAGTAAAAAAAAAGAAGAGGGTTGAAACAATTGATTGGATTTCTTGTGATTAATCGATTATTAAAATAATTGTCAACTATTTAGAAATCGATTAATCGTCAAATTGAGTATACAGACTCAAAAACAAGGTCATTTGCTGAAATAACAACACAGAGCAGCAATTAAGTCAAAACTATATAGAACATGTATACATATAGACTTGTCAGTTCTACCCAAAACTCCTCAAGTGGCCGTTTTAGCTTCACCTGGTTAAAATTATTTTTTTTTTAAAAAAGAAAAAGAGTCCTAAACACCTTTCACTATCCAATTATTAACTGGTTAATTGAAAAATGAATCAACAGATCAGCCCTATACTGTATTGATGTTGAGCTGAGTTGATGTTAGAAGTATTACTTTAGCTGTGGATGCCAACAAACGATCAAGCATTCAGGTAAAGAAATACTATGTCAATGCATTTTAGGCAATAAAATGCTTATTGTCTTATTTAAATTGAATTCTAATATTACATAAAAATATTAAATGAAAGTTCTGCAGAATGTGTCATTTTTTCATCTGATTAATCGAATAGTAAAATAACAGTTGAGGGGCAAAAAAAAAAAAAAAAAAAAAAATTTATATAAATATAAATTTATTTATAATTTTTTATAATTATTTTTTTATAA
>NW_015114450.1:6934-24434 GCF_001443285.1 Poecilia latipinna | reverse complement strand
AACATTCTCATAATTTCAGTACATTCTTCTGGTAAAAATGCATCTATATTCTGCTAATATTGTGACTATATTCTGATAATTTAACAGAAATTGTTGTAGCCTTGCCCTAGTACTCCACTGTACAACTCCCAGAAGGGATTTGTACAAAAAAGCCACTTTCTGAAAATATTTCCTGTCAGTGAGAAGAAAAAAAAAGCCAATTCAAATTGAATGACATGATCTTGAGATTTTATATTTAAGCCATATCACTATAATTCACATAGAAAAACTGTGAGAATAAATGAAGTTGGATAAACGTACAGGAAGCCACTTCCCAATGTCTCCAGTGTGCAGCCATCCGTCTGCATCTATAGTCTCTGCCGTCTTCTCTGGGTCTTTCAGGTAGCCCTGGAAGACGTTTGGACCCTTCACACACACCTAAAAAACAAAAACACACACCAACATGTAGAAGGGAGAGAGGGCTAAACAAAACCATGCGATTCCATTGGCTGGTGTTGGTGTCCTACCTCTCCTTCCCCGTTTACAGCCAGGTAGTTCATCTCAGCGACATCCACCAGTTTGATGGCGTTGCAAGGCAGAGGCGGTCCGACGTGACCTGCTGAGCAGAGGTCGCTCTCAGTTCACATCTTACTGGCTGATCAGACGGCTTCGTGCGGCAAAACGTTACCTGCACTACAGTCGCCAGGAAGGGTCATCGTACATCCGGCGGTGCACTCCGTCTGGCCGTAGCCTTCGTAGAACTGCAGAGCAACCAGACTGGATCAATGTGGATCTAATTTATGAAGCAGCAGAGAGAAAACCTTCAGCAGAGCCGTTACCTGACAGCCGATAGCAACTCTGAGGAAGGAGAGGACTGTAGGGGAGATGGGGGCCGCTCCTGTCACCATGATACGCACGTGGCCTCCGAGGCTGGCCTGTAGGGGGCAGCGTGGGATACTACTGAGAAATCTAAAATAATAATCAGCCAAAAAAGCAACAAGCTCTTGCACCTGATCAGCAAAGTCTGATTGAGAATTATTATTACAATGATGTTTATATCTTAGTGTTTCAGCAGAAACAATGCCTTACATCACAGCCTTGATGGGTTTAATCTACTTTGTAGTAGTGTATTTTTATGAAGCATGGGGATAAAACTTAATAAAAATGCTCAAATGTCGCATAATTTAATTGTATCAGTTTTTGAAACTTTAAATTACGTCATATTACAATGAATTTTAGTTCTGATCCACATTTGGGCCAAATGACTTTCATAAAATATTAATGGAGGGCTCATTATCAAACATAATTATGTTGAAAAAAAAAAAGCCAATATATTCCACTCCTTGTGGAATATATTAGTTGCAAAACCATAGATCTATAAAACAAACAAACAAAAAAAAGCAATAATTAAATGCAATAATTAAATGTAAGTAATCTTTCCCCAAGAAGTCTAGGTGGCAGATTGCAGAGAATTATTTTACATCATTGCCACTCGGCTGCAGACGGCTCTGTTTTGTTATAGTCAGGTACAACAACCAGAACCGAAACGCGACAAGGAGAAAAATGACCAGCAACTACTGCTGCCACTTACACAATAAAAAATTAAAAACGAGTTGAGAAAATTTTTTGTTTCCTTTGGTTTGAGGAACAATGTGACCAGTAGGACTTCCTGTCCCCAGAAGAGAATTCTGCAGCAGAAAAACAGAAGTGATGGGTGCGTTGGTTCTGCGTACCTGGACCTTCCTGAAGATGAGTCGATCCCAGATGCTGTCTGTCCTCACGATGCCTTTCTCGACCTCTGCCTGCTTCCTCCTGTAGGCCAAGTCCAGCAGCCAGCGCTTCAAAGACGTGTTAGCCTGCCCAAAGATCTGAATACACACGCGCGCACACACATGCACGCACACACACACACACACACACACACACACACACACACACACACACACATATATATAAACAGTCAGTGAAAACAAGGTGGACTTCATCATTCCCAACCCCCTTTCAATCACATGGTAGATCTAAAACCCCTAGAGCTGATACGATTAATCGTGATTAATCGATTATTGAAATCGGTTAATCAATAACTGGAGTTTTCAGACTCTAAAAGTGGCCAATAATTGAACCTAAGCTATATAAAAATCTATACATTTTACGTTTAAGATGAAAGAACCTTCTTTGCACGTACATATCTACTACCCAGAACTCAAGTGGGAGTTTTAACTTCACTTCAGATTCTGTATTAAAAAAATGTCATATTAAGCACCTTTTGCTATCCAGTTATTAATCCAAAAAACAAACAATAGCTTAGTAATTTGTATGTTTTTTTAGCTGCAGATGCTTCCTTTTGTTCCAGATGATCAAACGTACACTAAAGGAATGCTGTTGTTGCATCTTAGGCAATAAAATTCCTGTTACTGATAACAGGAATTTTTTTTTTGCTTATTTGCATTTTTACTGTATTTCTAATAGTGTAAAAATGGCTAAGGTGAAAAATCTGCGGAATGTTTCAGTTTTTTATACGATTAATCGTCAGAACAACTGATGGAATAATCAATTACTAAAATAATTGTTAGTTACAGACCTATCATAGAGCTACCAGAAGATGTTACGGTGGCTCACTCACCTTATCATACATCCTGTTGAGAAGTCTGGGTACCACTGGGAACACCGTAGGCCTCAGCGCGATCAGATCATCCGATAACCGGCGGACGTCTCCCTGGAAAAAGCCGATTCTGGCTCCATGCACCAGCATGACCCCCTGTTGGACAAAGATGGCACCGAAAACAGTTTTTGCAGCGTGTTCCTGCAGTGGAGATGATGGAGTTACTAAAAGGTGGCAACCTTGGATGTACCTGGACTAGTCTTTCAAACATATGAGCCAAGGGGAGGTAGGAAATATGGACGTCGCTGGAATTCAGCGGACAGCACAACTACAGGAGACGACAGCAAGGAAGGTAAAAACATCAGGTGAGTGATTTTATCTCACAGGCAGAAAATACAGCATTAAGTCTCCTAATATTGTCAAAATATATGACTGTATAGAAGAAGAAGTGGATCAAGCAGGAAAGCTGAACAATCCAACATGCTAACATTAAATAAAATATGAAAGTGGAAGCTGTTTTCTTCTCAAACCACTTGGCGCTTTCTGAGTGACAGATGGAACAGAAATAACACAATAAAAGAAAAGAAAACAAACATGCAGCGCTACATGTTTGTTTTGGGTGTGGTTCCTCTGTGAGTTAGCTGCCTGAAGGCTGCCAAAAAACAAAACATAAATCTGACATAGGATCTGCTGTTTCTCATAGCGATGGCTCCTTTCTGCAGTATTTGTATTCATTTGTTTTTCACTCTAGTTACTAGAGCAAATATCTGTGTACAGTTGAAATAAGATCAAACTTATAAGTAACTTTTGAGCAAGATAGAGGAGCTTGATTTAAGTCAATAATTCCTTAATATAACTCGAACTTTTTCATCAATAAGCGAATTAATCTGCCAGTGGAAGAAGATATTTCTTCCATTTTATAAGTTAAAATATCTTGTTCCAGTGCCAGATTATTTCTCTTATAAATACAACTTTTTAAAATCAATTGTAAGGAATTATTGATACAAAACTCCTATTTTGTACTGAAAAGTTACATGTAAGCTAGTTTAGTCTTACTTTAAGTGAACTAAGATACTTGCAGAAAAAACTAGCGCGAAAATACTTGGTAAGATTTTGTGTTTTTAAAGTAAATTATTTTATGCTTCCCCACATCTCCTTGATAAGAATCAGAGCAAATCTTAGAAGCTGAAAGTTGAATTTAAAGAAGTGAAAAACAAGCGTTTTTATCTGGATTGTGAGTCCAGATAAAAGCTCTCACCTCTGTCAGTTTGATGAAGGAAGAGTAGTTGGACACAATGTTGCCATGTGTTAGCATCGCTCCTTTCGGGCTTCCTGAAAATGAACAGCAGCATGGATATTTTGGTCATGAATGAAGGTGTTTAGTGTGCAGTTCAGACGGAGTGTGTTACCTGTGGTTCCACTGGTGAAGCAGATGACCGCCATGTCATCAGGCTGAGGAGGCTAACGAGGGTCAAACAGACGAGCTTAAGGTCATGTTTGTTAGCACTGGAAAATTCTGGACAGAGTTGGTGTTACTTACAATCGGTTGCTTGTAGTTGGCCTGACCAAGAGCCTGAGGAACAGGAAGGTAAAACAAGACAGTAAAAGAGGGGAGAAAAGGACATTTGATTCCTTTGAACTGAAAATGGTTTAGGGAAAATGAAAATGATGACATAAAGATTGGAAACAACTCAGCAGAGAGAGAAATAAAAGTTTCCCAGCAAGTAAAATCCACTACATGATTAAAGAACAGAATTAACATCCACTAATCAGGCATGATGAAAGCGTGGAGGTTAAGAAGTGTCTCCAGACCTCCATCTCCTGCAGGCTCAGGATGTGGATTCCGGCCTGCTGGGCCCTCTCCACCAGGCTGGTGCTGGGGGTCTCCATCAGAACGATGGTCTTCACTGAGTGCTTCATGTTTGCAAGGCAGTCCAGCACCAGGCTGGCTTTGTCCATCACGTCACACACTATGGTAGAGATAGAAGCTGCACAAACACAACCCCGACGTACAGAGGAGGTTTGAGTCAAGGACAGGATAAAACACACTAACTTACAGCAGCATGCGTAACCTTTGAACCTTTTACACATTTCCCAGCATCCAGTTAACAATCGGTTGCAAATAATTTGACTTCAATAATTGATTCATAATGATTAATGTGATTAATCATATCACACCTGATATATCTACGCATGCTTTACAGTTATATTTAACTTGTGTTGGTTTCCATATGACATACATTGAGGTTCATGTTTGTAACTGATTTAAATGTGAAAAAAAAACCCAGAAAGGATGTGAATAATTTAGCAAAATATTGCAGGGTTTCACCTTTGTCTATGATGTAGGAAATGGCGTCTGTTCCCAGCGTGTCGTAAAGCGGGACGGACACCAGGGAGTAGGTGTAGCAGGCCAGCTCACTGATGGTCCACTAAACACACATAGACATTACGGTGTCAAAACAGAACAGAACATATTTAATGTTAGATTGGAAAAAGCAACAAAAGAAACAAAGTGAAGGGTAAAGAAAAAGGTTTGTACCTCTGGTCTGTTCTGAGAAAAAATACCAATGTGGGGGTTGGTGGTTTTTGAATGTCCTTTGTGAAGAAACGCAGAACCCAGATTTTCTGCTCGCTTTATTACCTACCAAAACACACACAAACGCACACACACATTGAGACACACACATACACACACACACACGCACACACACACACACAGGGCATCTTAAGGCAGCACAGATAAACTGATACACTAAGTTAGTAGAAACTAACATAAAAGTAACTTTCTGGTAAGAAATAGGTGTTTGTTTTAACTTCCTTAACATTGATTAAAAAGCATAGTTCCAGTGGCAGATTATTTCACTTATAACTTGTACTTTTTCATCACTATTAAGGAATTATTGATTCCTATATCTTACTGAACAGTTACTTCTGAGTTAATTTTGAATTAATTCCAATATAATAATATATGTGATCTAGAAAGTAGACAAAAAAAGATGTGTTTTTGCAGTGTAACAAGCACCTCTTTGTAAGACATCCACTCATAAGGCTGTTTTGGTTTCCTGAAGCCCAAACAGGGACCGTTATCTGGGAGGAGACAGAAGAGGAGAAGGGTCAAAGTGTGAGGAAGAAAATAACAACAAGAGACAGGTTGGGGAGGGCTTTATACCTGCAAAACATTCATTTCTACTTCAAAACTGTAAAAATAAAACAATCAAGAGACTGAAGATCTGCTGAACTTAAACCTAAATGAAAACGGTGCTGTGGGTCAGAGGGCATATCCCAGGTTAAAGCTTTAAGCTCGTCATCATTTCACTCACTGGAGACTCTTGCTCCTCTGATGAAGGACTCGTACATAGTTCTGGCGTCTTCATAGATGTGAGTCAGGAAACTGTCTTCTTTCTGAAGCGCTGAGTGATGCACAAAATCACTGCCCTGAAAAACACAACACATGTTATGAAAGCTAATAAAAGAGATTTCAGGTACTGAGGAAGGCTTTTGTCTAGGATGTACTTCAGCTTGTTTTTGAGAGAGATCATGTGGCTACAATGTAGCTCCATCGGTGTGAATGATAGTTTGAAGCACTTTGGAGTCCTTGGACTGTACAAGACCAGACTATTCAGCCTTTGTCCCAGTTTCATCATCCGTCTTCAGTAAATTGTAAGTTGATTTTTCCGGCAATAGAGAGATTAATTTCCTCGGATTGCTCACGTCTTTAGGAAAAATCATTTCTTAAATCATTTCTTTTCCCAGAGGTGGAAACATTTGTCCAGGAATGGATGAGAATGATTGACACATTCCAGTTTATTCAAGGCATCTTGTAAAGAAACCTCGAGGTGACATTTGTTATGAGTTGATGCCATGTAAACAGCTGAACTGAATTATATTTAGTATTAAACTTTATTTTGTAGTAGATAACTTATCTATGGCATTTGGAAAAAAAAAACGTTTTCTTGGCTTGTTCTTGAGTCTGTCCAACCTTTACTTTTCCATACAAGTGTGTTCAATTTCCCTTTGGACTTGAACTCACCAGAACCTCGACAGACTGCGTGTGCAGGTCCCAGAGTGGTGGGAGGGCTTTGGGACGCGTAGCCAGGTAGTAGGTGGTGGCAGCGGCCACTGCTCCCATGCTGACCAACATGGGGGTGGAGATGTTACTGATGTACTGGCTCACATTTGCCAGGTCCAAGGACTTCATCTTCTCTAGGAACTCCTGGCTCAGCATGCTGCTGTGGCACTGGAAATACAGAGGTGGGCTTGGGGGCTCAGGAAAGGTCAGAGGTCGCAGATGATGAACAGATGCTGGTCAGGAGGCGACCTAGAATAGAACAGAACAGAAATATTCAGGTGTGACAGCAGCATCGAGGCATGTAGGCTCACATAAAGATAAAGTATTTAAAAAGCACAGAAAACTATACTAAAGACAATATAGACACGTTGCACATTATTGCAATGTGTCTATATTATTTCCAGAATTTTATTCATGCGCAAAACGCTGGAGGGCAAAAAGACGATTCCTTTTCAACCCATAACAATTCAGCTAAATTTAGCTAAATGAGACCTCTGTGATGGACTGGCAACCTGTCCAGGGTGACCCCTCCTCTCTCCCATAACGTTTGCTGGAGACAGGCACCAGCACCACTCCCAACCCCAATCGGGAAAAGGGTGTTAGAAAATAAATGAATGAATGAATGAATGAATGAATGGATGGATGGATGGATGGATGGATGGATGGATGGATGGATGGATGGATGGATGGATGGATGGATGGATGGATGGATGGATGAAACCTGGAGATGTAGGTATTATTCACTTAGTTCAGTGCACCACAGCAAAGGGAAAACCATTGAAGAACAAGTCAAAACCATTAATGTTCTTTTTTATTTTCCTCGATCTCTGTGTCGGCTACGCTACGCGCAGACTTGTTGCCATAACAACTGATAACAATGCCACTAATGTAACACCAAAAAAACACTCAAACAGTTTTCACACAAAGAACAGAACATTCAGTCCGTTAAAGTATCATGTTTTCAGGCTTCATTTTAATTTTGTGGTTATTAATAAGTGATCATCTGAAACACTTCCAGGATTTCCTCCAGAAAATTTTCCAAACCCGGTGGTAGGCCACTGGTTGACCGCCATTTTCCTTTTAGTTAAAAAATATTTCAAGTTGACAGGAAATTTTTAAATATCACTTGATAATTGTGTGTTATTGGAAGATTAATACCTGCACATCAAATATAAAGTCTTAAAAAAGGGGCAAACATTAAAACAAACTAAAATAAATAAATAAATGCTTAGCCTGGTGTGGACATAAGAAAAGCCTGTTGGCCAGCCAGGCGTATAAGCCACTGGGATAAACCCTGTACTTTCCTATCCTGCTATTTTTTTTCTTCTTAATTAAAACTTTTTCCTGACTTTGTTATCTAGAAAGGAGTCAGGATAAAACTGTTTGTTTTTCTAAAGGGTTTCTTTGGCTCCAGTGGCCTTTATTTGAAAGAGCTCAGACAGAAAAGTAGGTAATAAGTGAGAGGGAAGACATGCGGCAAAGATCAGCAGGCCGGGATTTGAACCTGCAACGGCTGGGTTGAGGACTAAAGTTTCCTAAAGTGGGTTGTATTTAACCCCTGTGCCACCTCGGCATGCCAGGATAAAACTGTTTGGGTAACATTTGGTCTTTACATCCGGAACCTTAAAACTGACTCTTCAGTGTCATCCCTGTTTAGTTCCTGTGAAAAGAACACTGCTGTAACGGCGCTGCTGTCTCTTCCTGCACCCACATTCACACTGTTTGAACGTTAGCTTTGCATCAATGATTGTCCCAAGGTATTTATAAGACTGCACCTGTTCAATGGTTTACCCATTAATTATGGTGGACTCTGGAGTTGGGATTACTCTTCTGACATAAGCAGCCGTGCGCTTCGTTTTTGAGGTGTTGATTTGCAGATGTTAGTCTTCCCACCACCTCAGAGTCAATGACTGAGCTGTCTTGCTTTTACACAGGCAGTCATATGTGATAAACTGACAAAGTGCATCTAGTTAGCAGCTCCTGCCTTTTATTTACCCTGTAAATACTTGGAAAAAGGCTGTATGTATCAACATGAATTTTTTTCAGTCTGGAAGACCAGGTAGAATTCAGCACAGATGAGTTAGTAATCAGTAAAATTCAAATCAAAGAGCTCTATTGTCATCTTATAACACATCAAGAACAGAATGTCAGGCTGAGCCTGTGGAGGTGGAATTAACCCATCTATTGTGGTGCGTAGGGAACAGACTCTCAGATTAACGACACATTTAAAAAGAGAACAGGGTGGAGCCTAATTTCTTCACTACAGGTGAGAAAGTGAGGGGAAAAAATTACTCTTGCTTAAACTGGGCTCAAGTTCATGGCATTGGGCCAAGAAATGAACACAAAAGACATCACATGCAATTATCTAAGCCTATTAAAGTCATTATATATATATTTTAACATCACTCTATGTTTAAGTTGACTGAATAAAACAAACTGAAGTATCTTAGCAGACAGAAAGCTGTAGAAACAGGCAGGTATCAGTCATTCTAGGAATACATGTAGAATTTAACAAAATCTTTTTTTTACAGCTGCTGCTCTCTCACACATGGGGGAAAAGTTGCATCTTCTCCTGATGAATTATAATTGCTGATTGAAAGGCTAGAAAAAAAACATATTTGGAACATAAATCTTGTATGCTGGGCAACATGGCTGAACCATTTCATAGCGATCAATATTTATAATTATTTATTAGTTTTAAATATGTAAAATACTGATAACTGATTAGATGACCTTTCCTGTTTTCTCCACATGTTCCTCTCAAGCCATTGTTTTTGTTTTTTTTATTCTTACGCCACACAGTTTTTTATTTTTTGGAAGTTATGAGGTTCAGTGGCAAAACTTGAAGCTGCTGCTGCACAAGTTGCTCAACAGGTTGTTGCTAGGTAACCAAAGAGTGAGTGGGTTAGTTGATGCCGCTCACCTTGCTTAACTAGTGGTGAGAGGTTGAGAGGCTATAGCATTTCCTCTGCCTACATCCCCCAGAATGCTGTGCAGTTCAGAGTTCAGTGGAAATGTTGAAGACCACGAATTAGTGGCGGTCACACATTTGGAGGAACCTTCGTCGCATCGCCATCAAAGGAATTTGAACGCACCGAAAGACTACAGATTGTAAATATGCTACAACATTCTGATAGGTACACCTATAAAGTTTAATAACTCATTAATTTAACAAGCATTTTTGGACAACAACTGAGTCCATGTGGCTTTTGGAGTCAAAGGAGCTGTTTAGTGAAGATGGTGGTAAAAACTGAGTCGTATTGTTGTTGAGGAAACAATGGAGAGCTCATTTTAAAGATGAATGACAAAAAGAAAACCTGAATGTGCAGAATTTCAGAACAGTGCCGTGGCTTGAGGACAACATTCCCCTTTATGCTCTTTACTCTGTAATCAACCAAGGAGGAACTGTGTATTCGGTTTCATTGTTTCTCCTTCAGCAAGAACACACAAAGTTCTGAGGCATGTTGTTACTGAACATGACGGAGGCTTAGAAACGGCCAAACAAACCCAGACTGGACTACTCACTCTATACAGAAATATGGATAATATAACAGGAGAAACTCAACTTTGTTTTAAGCATTAAAATATAGAGACTGGTCAGTAGACTTTAAGTAAAATAACTAAACCGATTTCACAGATTACTAAAACTGGAAAGTGATACATAAAATGGAAAAACAAGTACAAAAGGAAAAGAAGACCAAACAGGAATCTTTATCTACTTACCAAAAGTAAAACTCTATCGTTCTATCCAGTGTTTGCCACTAACCTGGAACAGAAAGCAGCAGATGTTTAATCTCTGGTGATCATCCACGGACAGCGACCCCGGCAACACTGCTGCTGCTGCTGCCACGAGGAGGAAGTGACACTAAAAATCCACAGAGACCTGTTAATACACAGTTAGCCAGAGCTAGCCCTCCAATCACACATCACACAGGCATCAGGAAGTCCTCTGATAGGCCCACGGCTCCAAGACAGTCGGCCTGATTGTTTACATTTGGCCTTTGAGACGGTCAATGAGCAAGATAGGGAAAGAGACTAGAGAGAAGCAACTTCTACTACTTTATTACTTTTATAGAAGCTCATAAAACATTTGTTTAGGGATTACAGTTCCGTTCAATTAAAACACCACTGGAGTGAATGAAAGTTTCCTACAGAGTCTGTCGAAAAGTGGGAAGAAGGAGCAGCTCAGTGGTCTCACCTCTGCCTCAGTGACCTATGACCCCATAGCGTGGTCAGCTGAGATGATTGCATGGGCCGAGATAAAAGCTGATCAAAGTGAAACAGCTGCGGAGGACATTAAAACTTGTTGCATAACAAACTCCATTCATTCGTCTAATTTGTAAAATTTGAAGCTGTTCCTTCGGTCAGAAAAAGAAAAACTGCAAATCATCTCAACCGATGATAAATCTGATTATTTAAATATTAAAAATAAATACTGATTTACAGAAACGGAGCCAATTTTTGTTTAGGGCCAATGTAAATGTAGAATAATAAAATAAAGAAGACTCCAGTTCAGGTCTGGAACATTATGTACAAACAATCATTGGTAATATTTTATGGATTTTCATTAAACAGTCAGCTGATGGGAATGAGAGTAAGAGATAAAAATTGAAGAAATCATTTCACCGCCTTGTGCAAGGCTGGATTATCAAGCAGGTGAAAGGTGAAGTGGAGCAGACCCCTTAGGGCCCCGCTGAGTTGCTAGATATCCTATTCCTTTATTTTCTTAAGCACAAGCAGAAATGCCTTAAATATCCTCATAATACTTATGATTCTTTTCAGAAATGATGCCTGGTAAAAACTGCACTTCACCCTGAACACAAAGGGCCCATAGTTGAACATGGTGGTGGCAGCATCATGCTTTGGGGAAGCTCCTTTGAAGCAGAGATAGAGAAGCTGTTGTGAGATGATGAAAAGATGTTAAATTTCAAAATTGTCTTTAAATGATCACAAAAACAACACAACAGTTTTTGTGCCGTATTATTTTTGGTGTATTCCAGCTTGATAGTACTTTCTGCTAATGTGACTGACACACACTTTCCATATTCCACTTTCTGCCCCTGGAACAGATCATATTTTAGTAAACTAACTAAACTAATTGTAATACAAATTGCAAGTCGGTTTGTTTGGTTGAAATATTTCAAATTATTTATAGTTAGTTATAATAATCATTACTTTTTTTTAAATTTTATTTACTACTTAGATTTTTTTCACATTTATTTTCATGCTTTTTATTTGTTTCCACTTTTTTCCCCAGCAGTTTTTGAATGGCACCAAAAAAACCTGATTGATTTTGTTTTTATTTCATTTTACATATTTGGTCAGGTATTGTAAAGGAAGAATTAACAAATTAAGACCTATTTAAATTTCTGGTAAAAAGCCGCATTAAAGGCTCTATCAAAAACAAAAACAAGGGTCAAAACCTAATCACCTACCGTGACTTCTCAGGAATTGGCCGTTCTGACAGGAAGGGGAAAAAAAAGCAGAAATATTTCTTTGAGCTTTATTGCCACAGTGGGCTTATTTTACTAGTCCAGCATGTTAAAATGTGCTTTCAGTTTGCTACCCGACCTCTTGTGAATTCTTTGTTATGCCTGCTCCACCCATTCTTATCAATAGCGTCCTGCCTTACATTTCCTGATGATAGAGACATGCTAACTTTCACCTAAGGGCGCACAGTAGTGGTTCCATCAGGTATACAGCTGTCAATTCACCTACACGAGGACCCAACCACTCTCACGCGTACAGAAGAAGCACGCGCGACTTAAATGAAAAAAAAAACATTGCATAAATGCGTTTTACTACAGTTAAAAATGACTGAAAACTATGTTAAGAAAAACTAAGATTTTTTTCTTCGAAAAGCTACTTAACCAGAGAATGGACGCATCGAAACTGTTCTTTTTGCTCCTCTTTATGCACTCGTGACTTAAATAAAACACAAATTACAGACCAGACTTCACGCGGAACAATAAAAACAAAAAGACACGCGGGCCATACATGTAAACAATACTTAATAAAAACAGCTGCTTTAAAGCCGAGATGTGCTTGAAACACCTTTGAAACTTAACACTGTTGAACCTGAAATGTAATTAAATATTTTGCCAGCTTCATTTCTGAGTGCTCCTTCAGATGGATAAAACTTCTAGTACGCTTTGTTTGAGCTACGTAGTATCAAGGTTAGCAGTACCACAGTGATAATTCAGCAACATAAGTCAGACATTTCTTACCTGTTATTCAATGAAGTTCGCCGCCGCTTCACGCTCTCCACCACGCGCACCTGAAGTTGGAGCTGCTTCGTTCGTGAACGCATCTTCCGGGTTTGCCCTTCAAAATAAAGGATACAATACTGACTTGAAGCTAAAACTGAAGAACGAACGAGTTACAATGCACAATTTCAGCTCAAAACATAAAAGAATAAATGAAACAGCATTTTTGCCTCACATAATTTCATTTTTTTTTTAGAATGTAACCTTTGTAGCCTCAACGATATAATTCGTTCAAGTTTATTTTGAAAACCGCAGTCGCTTAATCCTGTGGCGTTACAGACGGAGATAACTTCCACCGACGGCTTTCATATTTTAAAGTTACTAACACTCAAAGCTATCCTCAGTTATGACATGTTAAACATAGATTAACATGTCATGGTTAACTGTTTTTTCCTGTTTTCCAGCATATTCATATTTACTGAAGGTAAGACCTACCCTCCCTAAAACCAGCTTCCACTTGTATGTGCAGTGCCACGAATGACATCACACGAGGCACATAGGAACATCATATCTTTCAAGTACTAATATTTTTTCCCTTGTTTTATTTGCATGCTTTGTGAAATACATTTTCCAGTGGGGGTTTGTTTTATGTTTTACAGCTGCAGCAAAACTATTTTATTTCTGGGAAATGTAACACACTAAAACCCCATCCATCTTACTGCCAAACCATATGCAACTATTCACTGCTACAATCCATCTCCAATGGGAATTTACTGCCCAGTTACAGTGAGAGTACTACAAAGTCCTAGGCTCTCCCTGGGATAGCATGTTGCCCAGAAGCTCATTAAAGCTAATATTTAACCAGGAGTGTCCTGGCCTGTGTGCAAACGCCTGCACACTGTCAGATCTTGTGCAATGTGAACCGATTGTAGCACCTTTAATGTGAAGTTTGGAGCTTATAAATATCACCAGGTCATTAGCTATTTTTGGCTGAAGATGCAGTGAGATTTAGTAGGATTTCTTAGCTGCTGGACATCAAAGGTGTTGTAACCTAATATTACACAGTAGTGGTATAAACTGTAGGTTATACAATGGTTGAGGTGTGAATTAGCATGTGCCTAAATTCTGTAAATCTCTAAAACTCCACTGGATCCGAGATATTCTGGTAGTTCCTTCTTGTACGTGACTTTAATGTTTCTCCCAGAAAAAAATGCTGTGTTCTTTCTAAATCATGTTTTTTCCCCTTTTACCCTATTCACTATTCTTATTTATGTTACTCGAAAACTACAGTCGTTTTCCAAAGCGCCTCAGGGCTGGATTCTTGGCCACAGACCATTTGTAATATAAATGGTTCCCTCCGCTCTACTTTTCAAAAGTGTCACTTCTCCTTGCATCGCTGCACAGATGATGTACAAATTACAATTAATAGGATTAAATCACTTTATACTGAGCTACTGTCATCTTATCTTGATTAAATGTTCCAATTGCACTGAGCTTCATTTATTTAGATGAGAAAACAAAGCAATTCCAGGTCCCAATGCTACTTGGAAAATTGCAACTTTGGATTAAGTTACTACTTGAACCTTATGAATAACTTTAGCAAAAATGTGGTTGTAATTTTTGCCTGTATATGGTTCTGTGGTTAAGTTTTTTGTTTTTATTTTTTAAAAGGTTTTTTTGAAGGAGGTAACTGTTCATTTTTTGATGATGTTGAATCTGTTAAATCTGGCCATTTAGCCTGAAGCTAAGTTAGATGGGTGGACAATTTAGCTGAGCCTATGCTAAAACTTTAGATGTCTTTGGTTTATATTGAAAACCATTAAGCCCATGCAAACAATTCACATTCGACTGGTTGTGGTGGTGGTTAACCAGTGGTTGTGTTTTAGATGTCTGCTATTCAAACACAAGAGTTAAATGTACAGGACAAAAAAAGAATCTAGTTGGTTTAGAAAAAATAAACCAGACAAGCACACACGACTAGTAATCTTCTACATATTTTATTTCTTTGTGTCATCAACATTATTTAGGATTGTAGTTGAAATGTCAGTAATAAATAACTCTGTTTATTAAAAACAAAATAAAACATTTCATGTTAGTTCTCAAAGACCTGAAAATGACAATATTAGAATGATGAACAGCTTTCACAACATAAAAATAAAATATCTGAAGCCAGCTTCAAATATCTGTCAGGAGATCTGAAACTGAAGTATAAACTATGACCATAATTGCATAAAATCTCTTAATTCTTCTTTGTCCTTTGGGCGTGCATTTTAGCAAAGTTTCGAAAGCAGAGCTTGTAGAGCAGTGAAATACCTGCAGGACGGGGTCAGCTGGAGCAGAAGGGGCAGTGGATTCCTCCGGTCAGGTCGCTGATGACCCCCTCTCTCACCAGTTTGTGCAGGAACTGAGTCTCTTTGTCCACGTTGTGCATCTTCTCCTGCTGCATGAGCCTCATGGGCAGGTTGTCATAGTAATGCAGTGGCGCCCCCTGCTGGGACAGGTTGTAGCCAAATCCCGCCAAGCTGACCTCGTCACACAGCAGGCTGGCTAAGCTCAGTGCAGTCACACCCAGCGTCGGTACATTCTGCAAGGAAATTAAGATTCTTCATATTTTATCCCCCCCCCCGTGCTTTAAATTTTAAGTACACTCTAATTAAAAATGTAAAACATGATCTACAGAACTGATCTCAACTCTAGTGAATTATCTTTATAGGTTTATCACTAGTCGTTCTAATGCTGATGTGCATAAGCCACAACTCCTTTGTAGTGAAAAACTAAAGGGCTGTTTCAGGTTCAACTTAAAATACTTGATGTTCTGCAGCAGGAGGACATGGAGCTGAGGACAGGACTTCCTCCACAATTTATAATTTATCACTTTTAAATGGCCTTTTGGGGAATTATACAGAAGCATAATATTAGGATTGAAATGATTAATTGTGATTAATCAGCAACTGTAAAAAATTCTCACTAATTTTGTAATCGATTAATCGTTAAACTATTCAAATATATACATTGCATTCAAGATTTTAAAAAACTGCTACAAATCATCAAACATACACAAGAGGAATGCTACGCAACTGCATTTTAGGCAACAAAATATTTTCTTAATTCATATATTTAATAATGTATAGAAATGCTAAACTGGCTAAATGAAAATTCTACAAAAAATTGTCTTTTTGTCCAATTAATCTGTTGTCAGAATAATCAATTACTAAAAAAATTGTTAGTTGCAGTCCAAACATTACATCTGGAGATAAAGTTAAATGAAAACTACATTTCATATTGTGTTTGTGTCTCTCAGCATGTCAGTAATTTGTTGAGATACTGTAACTTTAAAATCAAGAGAAATTTGGCTTTTAGCAGCACCTTTGACTCATTCTTGATGTCATTTCTTTGGATGAGCTCACTTTGTTCCCTCCTGTCTGCTAGAAGTGGCCAGGAAACTCCATTTGATGAATGACATCACTTCTGTACAAACTGATTTAAATGCCGCAGTTCACAAAACATAACACAAGGGGGCGATACATCTTCATATATAAAGAAACATGAGGACACATTAAATGCGTCGCTTTGTCTGCAGAGACAAAATATTAAGACGGATGATGCCTTTTGATTTAATCTTTGCAGTGTTAGATCGGTACATCTACAGCCTCCTCTTAAAACAAAAGTGCACTCCAACTTTCTCTTTGAACATCAAATTGAATAGCTTCACCCACCTACAGCTGGTAATCCTGAGTAGATCAGATATTACTACTAATGTTTTGATCACTTTAAGCTTTTTTCCAGAATGTTTTAGAGCTATTTAAAAAAAAACAAATCCAGTTGTCTAACTGTTGTCCCGTTTTTCGTCCACCCTGACTCCTCAGGTAATGGTTTGAACTAAGCCGTACCTGGTCCCAGCCCCACAGGCGCCACCTGGGTTTAGGGTATTTCAGGAAGTCCAAGGCAGTCTGCCTGATGACGTCGGGATTCAGAAGTCGGAACCTTGAGGGATCTAGAGGAATTTCCCGTGGAACTCTCTGCCAGAAGAAGAACCAGTCCCAAAACGACTGCAACACAAAGCAGCACTTTGATTGCTAAAGAGGAAACGCTGTCCTCGTCAAGCATCGGTAAAGTATCACGACTGGATCGGCTCTAAGTAACCAAACAAAATACTAGACAACACTGATGCATTATGGGTAAGCACTATCTACAATCTACTATTTAGATCTACGTTAGATGTGTCAGAACTAGAGATGTGCTGATCAGGTTTTTTCCTGCCGATTCCGATCACCCATCAGGGCCGATCACCGATACCGATCACATAATTATTATTTTTTTTAATCATAAGCACTACCGGTTACATTATGTGGAAAAAAGAACCACAAATTCACCTTAATTTAGACAAAAACTTGTTTAATAACTTTTTCCAAGAAAAAAACAAAACAAAACAGGCATTGTGCAATTCGTACTGCTATCTGTAATACTATCTTTAACAGACTGGCTCTGAAGAGGTTAAATAACGCAGAGCCAAAATAAAACCTCTCAACATTGCCAAAAAATTCAAGTATAAAACTTAACATTCAAAGGCAAATACAGGTTCCATTACAATAAACAATCCTCATGTTAGGACAGCAAAGTTTTAATATGTATGTAAAATTTATA
>NW_015114450.1:0-4063 GCF_001443285.1 Poecilia latipinna | reverse complement strand
TGATCACATAATTATTATTTTTTTTAATCATAAGCACTACCGGTTACATTATGTGGAAAAAAGAACCACAAATTCACCTTAATTTAGACAAAAACTTGTTTTTAATAACTTTTTCCAAGAAAAATACTATCTTTAACAGACTGAAAATATATGAAGGCTCTGAAGAGGCTAAATAATGCAAAAAGTCTAAATAAATCCTCTCAACATTGCCAAAAAATTCAAGTATAAAACTTAACATTAACATAAAACAGGTTCCATTACAATAAACAATCCTGAGTTACTGAATGAAAACTTCCTGATAGCATGGCGGCTAGCTGATTACTGCTAGTTCTGATTGGCTGTTTCTGACTGAGCGGAGTAATTATGCAGAACAGGAAGAAGATCGATTATTTTTTCAGAGATTATCTGTCTCATGTTAGGACAGCGAAAGTTTTAATACGTATGTAAAATGTATTTTTTTAAGTTAGATGCTGCAGCTTTAAACAGGTTCGGTGTGAGAGTCACTACCAGGTGGAGCAGAAGCGAAGCTCCGTCTGTGAAATATTACTACCTGTAGCGTAGCAGCGGTTCAACAGGAGAGCAGAACCAGCGTCTTACATCGCAGCTCGAAGACTTAAATAATTTTGCAGGTTATTTGTTTAGCTTTCTGACCGTCATGCTAACCCGGGTGAGTGTTTGTAGCTGTGCGCTGCTTTACCTGCTATCTGATCGCTCTATATGTCTTTTACTGCAGTGAGCCTCGATGTAGCCAAACTCCGTCAAGTATGGCATTGTTTTTATGCCATATTAGATTCGTCGTGTTGATGCATTTTGACATGCTTCACCCCACGTGCTTCAATTTTACGCCGCAACACACAAACTTCCCCATTCACTCAGTGTGTAATAGTTCCACACGACATTGCTTAGGATTTGTTGCTACACGTTTGCACAATGTGAAGGAAAGAGGAGACCAGCTGCACAGGCAGGCTGCGAAATGAGATGCAGGTGATCAGTTTGTGTGATCGGCAACAAGAGACCATGATCGGCGATCACCAATCATACACTTTCTCACGGAAATTGGCCGATTATGATCGGTGGCCGATCAATCGGCACACCTCTAGTCAGAACTTATATGACTGGGAAAACAAAAAGGAAAAAGAAAAAAATCAATGCCTATGTCTAGTTATTTATCTAACCAAACCAAATGTTTGTCGGTCAGATTTACATACAGCAGATGAATATGAAAAAATAGAAATTTTATCTTGCTGGCTCACAACAGACAGAGCAGGAAAACAATGACGGTGAAGCCAACGCTCCAGCCACTCACCACGCCAAGCTTCCTGATCATGGCTGAGATCCAGCTGAGGTCAACGCTTTTGTAGATCACGGCCACGAACACAGAATGAGGGTCTGTGTCTGCCCAGTGGAGGGGCGTGCCCTCAGGATAACTCATTCTGATGCTGGTTCGATTCCCCACGTCGCCCGTGTGCTTTCCCAGAGGGCCGCTGTTCAACCTGAAAGACACAGAGACAGGAGAAGAAAATCAAAATATTGCTTAAAACAGGAGCAAGACTGGAGTTTGTTACCATTAGAGGCGCAACTAATGATTATTTGATTGGTCAATTATTCTGACGATTAATCAGACGAAAAAATTTGCTAATTTTTTATTTAACCACTGAAGCTTTATTTATACAATATTTATAACACATTAAAAGATACAGCTAAAGTATTTAATTTCTTTTTGAAATAATAAATATTTTATTGCCTAAAATGCAATACTATAGTATTCCATTAGGGTACACTTGATCATTTGATACTTCTAACATCAATGTCAAAAGGTATGCTTTTCAACTTAACATCATCACAATGCAGCAAAAGTAGCTTAAACTTTTTTTTTTACAACTTTTATTTAAAGTTTTTTTCCAAGTCTTAAATGCAAAATGTTTTTGATTTAATTACTGCTCTGTGTGTTTTCAGCAAATGGCCTTTTTTTTAATCTGTATTCTCCAGATAATGAATGGATTACTAAACAGTTATTTGCAATAATCGATTAATCACAATTAATTGTTTCAGCCCTAGCTGTTGAGAGACAAAAACCAGGAGGTCTCAGTCCGAGTGCAGTTTCAGTCACTCTGCATGTTGTCAAGTCTCCTGCAGAACTACCAGAAGCGAAAGCGAAGCCTGACCTGATTATGGTGTGGAAACGGTCGATGTGCTGACCGAGCTCCAGGCCCTTCAGCACGCCCCCGTTCCCCACCACCACACAGCGGCGACACTTCTCAGAAGCCTCCTCTGGTCCCACGTCAGGGTTGGCCGCTGGCAGCTGGAAGCACAGAGAGCTGATCAGGTCTGATGTTCTGAGAGACTTTGTTGCTTTAACCAGAATCCACTGAGGTTGCAGACAGCAAAACCCGAGATGACCCAATCAACCAACAGCAGAGACGCTCATGTTGGTTGTTTGGTTTCTTGTGAGTTTTTGCTGTTTAATGTGCCTGTCCTCCTCAGTGGTTAACATTTTCACGAGAGATATGCCAATCTGATATTAATATCTGTATTTGCATTGATATTGAAAAAATAAAAACAAACTCTAAACTAGGTATTGGTGACCTGACTGATCAATAAGAGCAGATCTATTCAGTCTAATTCTATCCTGTCTTGTTTTATTTATTTTAGCATTATATCTAGAATCCCTGATTGTATTTTCTGAACCATTTCTAAAAAGGTTTGTTGCAGTTCATTTGTTACATGTCTGACCTATTTTTTATTTTCTTTAATCGTTTCAGTTTCTTTATCATTTATTTTTACATTGGCTGTTCTACTCCTAATTGAACTGACTGAACAAATTAAAGTTGTCTTGTTTTTACAAGTTGACCAAGCTTCTGAAGCCATTGGTGTATTTAAGTGAGCTGCACTTGTGCAGATTTAGCAAGTAAATGTATAATTTAGTACATTTATGTCTGCGTTTCTTTAAAAAAGGAAATGTTTTCAGTCAATTCAACATGGGTTTTCTGTATCAGCTGATGCTAATGCTCAGATATCTGTAGCTTCCTTTTTTAGGAAGTGCACTTTGTGAACAGAGATTAAATCTTACTACACAACTTCACATATTGCACTAACAACTGAAACCGTGCAAGTTGGAGTGTGGCTCTTCTGAGTTAACAGTAAAACCTGTCTTGGTGGTATTTGTATTCACCAGCGTCAGCAGGTTCTCGACTTTGCCTTTAAGCCCTTTGAAGCCAAACGGCGGCGGGTAAAGGAGGAGCCGGTCAGGGAGCGTCTGGTCCTTCCACAGGAAGGGCTGGACGGCGCCGCTGGCAGACGGGAACAAAGCGAGCAGCTTCTCTCTGCTGCGTCTGGGGCGACACCTGCCCTCCAAGACTCGGTGCACGTTCTCATGCACCAGCTGCAGGGCGAGACAAAGACAGGCAAACAAATAGTCCATCATTACAACCTGTGCTGTGCACGCATCTGCTTTGTTGTTACATAACCCACAGAATATTGCAGCATAAGACACCTCCAGGGAGGTGTCATGTGTCGGAAGGATAAACAATATGCTCCATGTGCTTTGCAGTCCTGTAACATCACGCTTTGCATTTGTTTGTTTTCTTACAACTCGAACCGTAACAAACCCGGAACGTCTATCTGACTTGATTTATTTTGTGTTTGTTGTGCTTTCCACACCTTTAAATTTCACATACCAGTAAAACATGAGGTCACGAGCTCAAGCTAATGGTTTTCCATTGGAATGTAGAAATGTGAAGGAGTGGTGAGTGAAGTTTAAAAGGAGCTGAACTGGTTTTGGCTCTGTGTATTTTATGACATTTCAAATGAAGATGCAGTTCTGTTGACCTTTTATTAACGTCTCTCTTCATGTCAACACCTCCATTGTTTCAGCAGATTACAGAACAATTAATAGATATACAGACAAGTGTCATTTAGTCAAGAGTTAACCGTCACCCAACACCAGCTACAAACAATAACTTCCACTTCACCTTCAAACAGAAATCAAATCAAAAACCAAATAGTTAAAGGGGTACAGGCAGGGGAAGTGTCATGTATTCTCCAGCACAGTCAATTAACTACT
>NW_015114449.1:131341-133501 GCF_001443285.1 Poecilia latipinna | reverse complement strand
TGTCAGTCATCCAGTGTTCAACTGTCAGGACTATAAACTCTCCCAGAGCGCTGGAGCATGGAGCTGCTGATGCAAATCACTTTATTTAACATTTGGTTGCAAAACAGAAAAATACAGAATGTGTAGTTTATTCCTATTTCATTATAAAATTTCTGCTTCACAAACATGTCTCTGCTATCATATTTGGATAAATTCTGGTCTCAAAAATACACTTTTCAAATCCAGACATGTTTTTTTATTGTTGCTGATTTAAATGTGTCAGATATTTTAATATTTAGTTTGTGCCTGTAAATTATTTTTTTCTGTTTTGTCATTTCAAACTCTGTTGACGTTGTAAATTAGATCTTTGATCTCCAAAGTGACAATCTGTATATAAAAAGATGTTTTGAATCAATAAAATTACATTTAGAGAGGAGAGAAGATAACACGTATTTTGGTGTAATTTACTTAAAAATAATTTTTATTAGGTTTTGAATGTTTTGTCAAATGGTTAAATTTCATTCAATATACTTTTGAGTTTCACAGGTTCCAAAGTAAAATACATTGAAATCACACTGGTGAACTTTAGATACAAAGTCTTTACTTTTAAGTTTTCATATATGATTGGCACAAATAGTACAATAAATAAAAACAAACAAACTGTTGGATAAAGCTGATAACCATTTCTGTTCAAATGATTTAAAATAAAAGGTTGATTATTTAAACATGTCATTGTGAAATTGCTTGAAACCATTTGTCGTCTTAATACAGCCGAGGTGATGAACGTTTACCACTGACAGCTGATTTATGATCCAAACATAGAAAATATCAAAATGAAAATCTTCTGTTCTCAGTCAGGCCCAGTTAGACCCAAATGAGCTCAGTTGTATATGGAATAGATGAATTTATATCTATTGTATGCGCTACATTTAATGAGAATATTATTTCATATTAACCTGATACCAAAAACATAAATTAAAGTTTTTTTCCAAATGTAAATGAATTCAGGGAGTAAAAGATTAGAACATATTTTAATCATTCAATCATGTTTTCCCTGATGAAGTATGAAGGTATCATGGTGAAGATTATTTTCATATATATATTTATCAGACTGAAACCTGGATGTCAAAGGTCAAAGTTCAGTCATGATGTTTCCTCAGTGTATACATTGATGCTCCCGCCCCCCAACTCAGGAGAAATAGAATCAAAGGAAACAGTCTTGTGTGGCAAAGTTTCTGGTAAAACGTTTCAAAATGTCTGTAATAAAGTTATCATATATTGATGAGGATTATGTCTCCACCAGGTTATTTTTTATTTCTTTGCTCACGTCTCTCCCTGAATAAGTGTTAAAATATGAATGTTTTGTGGTGGAACATTCCCTTTTTATAACAAGAACATTTATGAGGAATAAACCAGAATTAGTGGCTGCTGATGTCAGAAACAATATAATTAATAAATATATTTTCCAGCTGTGTTTTGCAGGTTGAAACTGTTGATTTAGAGTTTGTTGTGTTCAGAGTCAGAGAGCCGTGTCTCTACAGTCAGAGGTTTTTGTACGACGACTCAACCAGTTTGTATCACTGTGGTTCACGTTTGGTGGAGGAACCAGGCTGGATGTTGGAAGTAAGTTCAATATTTCATATATTTATTATAATATGAGCTTTACATTGATATTAGGTTGATGAACAAACTAGAACAAATGAAGATGTCCATCATTTAGGTTTTTATTAATTTGCTTCAGCCGGTGATGAAAATTGCAGGTTGGGTCAGTAATTAGAATCATTGAGAGAGAATAAATTATTATTTTATTTCTGGTTAAAAGGTTTTTATTTATTATATGAAGGGAAAATACAATTTAAGCCTCATTTAGTGTTTTCAGCCAGAACCAGTTTGTTGTGTTCAGAGTCAGAGAGCCGTGTCTCTACAGTCAGAGGTTTTTGTACGACGACTCAACCAGTTTGTATCACTGTGGTTCACGTTTGGTGGAGGAACCAGGCTGGATGTTGGAAGTAAGTTCAATATTTCATATATTTATTATAATATGAGCTTTACATTGTTGTTAGGTTGATGAACAAACTAGAACAAATGAAGACGTCCATCATTTAGGTTTTTATTAATTTGCTTCAGTCAGTGATGAAAACTGCAGGTTGGGTCAGTAATTAGAATCATTGAGAGAGAATA
>NW_015114449.1:125081-126435 GCF_001443285.1 Poecilia latipinna | reverse complement strand
TTTTCACTGAGTCATGTTTGCTTTGTCATGTTGGTCACTGTTCAGATAATAAATATTTACTCATCAACTTCTGGTGTTTATGTCCTTCAGTTTCTTGATTTTAATTTATGCATTTTAACATTTTCTATATCAGCCTCAGATTAAGATTAATTGTCTTAAATATAAATTATCATGAATTTCAAATCATTTGGTGAAATGTTTTGAATCAAACATATGAATCCAGTCAGTTAGAAATATATTTATAAAACTATGAAATTACAAAATACTGAGATTCTGTCAGACCAGACATATTTTACAGACGTTCTTTGCTGTTTAATTGATTAAATCATTTCACTGGGAAAAATACTCATCAACTTCTGGTGTCCACCTACTTTCTTAAAGTTTGAGACAACTAGCTGTTGTTTTTCATGAACTTTAATCTACCGCCATCTTGTCTAATTGTACAATCATAAATTTGACCAAAAAAATATAATTCTACTGGTTTTATTGACTCTAAAATGTCTCAGCAAATAAAAATAACTTCTTTATAGCTTTTTATAAAATTAGGTTTGACTGTTTTTATTATATTTGAATATTTAGTGTGGAGTAGAGTTAAAGTAATGTACTGAATGTCTGTAAATCACTCAGTTATGTGAAGACATTTAAATGATTATTGTTTTAAAACACATTTTTTCTAACTCACCACTCTCTCTGCTTCTGATTTAATCTGAAACTAATAAATATAAAATAGTCAGTGACAACAGCAAATTGGTGAATAAATAAAAATAGAAAAACTGACTATTTTTTATTAGAGTTTGACTTTTAGTAAAGTGTATTGAAATTAAATACTGTGTGATCAACGTTTGTGTTCAGTGAACTGTATCAGTGTCTGATGCAGAGCAAAGTTCAGTTTCTGTTCAGACTGAGGGAGGTTTTTGTACGATGATTTTTCACTGTGTGAACACATCACCACTATGATAACTCTGACAGTAATAAACTCCTGCATCTTCAGCCTGAACTCCACTGATGGTCAGAGTGAAGTCTAATCCATTTCCTGCTCCACTTCCACTGAATCTGGAGGAGACTCCTGAATATCTGGATGATGTGTAGTAGATCAGAGCTTTAGGAGCTTCTCCAGGTTTCTGGTGGTACCAGGCTAATGCATGCCCGCTATGTGAACCATAGCAACAATCTACTTGTCTACTGGCCTTACAGTCAATAGTGACCGTCTGACCAAGCTGCACTGATTTGGCTGCTGATTGAGTCACAACATTTTGTCCATCAGATCCTGAGGAGAGAGAAGAAACTCTGGACATGAGATGGTGAAACTCAGCTACACTCCAAATGATTTTCACATGACAGAAAAATGATTTTC
>NW_015114449.1:76049-122090 GCF_001443285.1 Poecilia latipinna | reverse complement strand
CTGTGATGAAGGACAGCTGTCAGTCATCCAGTGTTCAACTGTCAGGACTATAAACTCTCCCAGAGCGCTGGAGCATGGAGCTGCTGATGCAAAGTGGCTCAATGGAAATGCTGTGACTGTCCAATCGAGACCTAGATTATTCTGCGGTTGCTTCATATTGGAAATTCCTGAAATCATTTTGTTATGTGTTGACAAAAAATGTCATAACGTTAAGTCATAAATTATTTTTTAAAAGGTACATCAAACATTCAGTATTATCAAGTAAAATATTTATCCCCATGACAACAAACCATCATTATAGTTTTTGTTTTGCATATTTTGACTGGTATTTTGGTAATTCATCTTTAGAAAGCCTTCTTGGCATCACCTTCATCTTTAGTTCCTTCTCCAAGTTCACAATTCTTCAAGTCCAGGCTCCAGCTTGGCCTCTCCAGAATGTTAATATTACGTCAAGTTATAAGAAACATTCTTGTGAAATTAAAGTCTACTGTAAACATAATGTAAACATCCAATTATACTAATAATCTGATATTTTCTTCCTCTGTCAACAGTCAAGGTTTGTGCAAGACGGCTCAATAAGTTTGTATCACATGATCGGAAGACAGGCTGTAATAACTCTTATTGATAAACCATTTTCACTTAGTGATGGAACAGCAAACACTACAGCAGCTTTGTTGTTATTTCTATGCATTAAACGTCATATTAATGAAGTTTAATGTATTTTGTTTTGCATGTATTTTGTGCCTAACAAATGTTTTAAAAGTTGCCATGAAGCACTTTGTGATTTGTAAAATGTGCTATATAAATAAAGTCCACTTACTTATACTTGATTTCTTATTTAATAATAAATGTGTACACTAAGAAAATGCAGTCAGAGCCAAATTATAAAACAGTATATTTTAAGAATGTAACCTTGCATTATGAAGAACATTGTATAGGTAGAGACTGAACATAACCTTTGGTTGTTAATTTGTTCATGTTTCCAATGTGCTCTGTGCGAAACTGCTAACTTTAGCCCTGAAACCTGTCTGCTGCCATGGTTCGTTAGTGATGCATGTCTGTTTCCGTGTCCAAGAAGTTTGAAGAGAGAAGTGAAACTCTGCATTTTATTAACCAACAGCTTCCTGTGAAGTCTTTTTTTGTTTTGTTTTAAAACATTTTTTCATTTTGTCTCTTCACTGACTTCTATTGAGTCTTGCTTTTTACATCGTTTTGTTTCTACCGTTGCCTTTTTATTACAAAGTATTTGTGCATCCTGCAAAAAACAAAGCAAATTGTTTTGTTTTGAACAATGGTTTAACTTCTGTCATAAATGGGACTCTGCAAAAAAAAAAATGCAAAAAATGTTTGCATGTCCAAATCATATGATGGATCCAACATGGCTTGGGAAAACTTAAAGACCAACGGCTGACAGTCAGGTATTCATGTTTGGATTTCCCAAAAAGGGGCCATTTCAAGATGTTATGAGCAAATATTTCAACTGTGTAGATAATTTTCTTAGTAATTTTATTTTGGGTAAATGAATCTCGCAAAGCAGAATTGCAACCGGACTGGAAAAAATAAAAAATAAAAAAAACCTATTGATACGAAATGTAATTTTACAAAAGTGATTTAGTTTTTCTCTAAAATATCAATATTATTATTGCATCAGCAGGTTATTCTGGCTTAATTTTTACTGTTCCATAATACTCTTTCACACATTCATAAAAAGAGCGCTAGGGTGCCCAAGTCTAATTTTCTAACCCTTCAGGTTTTACATGTTTTCTTTCTCCAACGCAACAGAAACAAATGGCTGAATTGCTCTTCAGTAGTTTATGACCTCTCTCTGCAGAGGCCTGCTCACAAACCATTCATTTGATTGAGAAGTGGGGGAAACTGGATCTTCACATTCTGCAACTCCAGGAATTGAATATTTTATCAGAAGCCTTAAGAAGAAGGAAGTTAATAATCTATTAACCTTTTTATTGCAACTTCAGTTACACAAGACCCTTCAGTGTACAGGAAGATCTTTTTATAGTGCTCACTGTACAGACAGGATGCCTATTTCCATTGGCTAGACATTTTTGGGCTGATGGTGCCCTCTTGTGGTGCACTGCCCTGAGCAGAAAGCTAACCATAAGAAAAAAATGTACGTGTACAGTAAAGTATTTCTCCTATCTATGAAACATATGCTTGTTCTGTCAGTATTGCAGGTTTTTCGGCACTGGATGTGGTTAAACATGCTCTTATAAATGAGTTGATTTTGCTTCTGCTTGGCTGAAATAGATTCATAGGTATGAATTGTTTTCAGTTCACACTATATTGCTTGAGGTTCTTCCTAAACTGAACACAGTTATCATAATTCATATTCATTGTTTCAGCTTAATACTACAGAAAAAAGTCTGTGCATTATTAGAAGATGGCATATAGCTTCTCTTCTTTTTTTTCTTCTTTTTTTAGTTATAGAGACAATGATGTTACGTTTAGCACTCCATAGTTACATTATTTTCTTCCGATTAAAACAGTTTGTTCTTGATTTAGTGGTACTTGAAGTGATATTCAGAAGTTTTCTTCAAGTAAGACAGCAATACTTTGCAATAATATAACTCTACTAATCTTGACAAGTACACTGTGATAAAACTACCAGACTATTTTTCTCCCAATGTTAATTAAACTTCCTATGCCCGTGGTCCCTACACGCGCACGTCTGCCCTCCCAACACAAGGGGCACTGTCAGGAAACGGCCGCACTAGAACACCGGAACCATTTCTAACTTTCATCCAAAGATTTTTCCGGACGTGTTTCTTGTACGGACCCGGCTTCTGCTTTGTTTACTTTTTATTTTATAGCCTCAAATCTACCAGCAGATCTCTTATTAGTAACATTTTCAAACCCCTAGCTCTCGTCTATGTCTCTCGTTTTTTCCTTTTATCTATGAACACGTATTTTAATGCCAGTATATATGAATTTTATTTTACCTTTTTGAACATACAGGCGCTTAGGAAGGTGCAGTCATGTCCGCTGAGCGACAAATGTTCCCGTCGCTGTTCTCTCCGCCGCCTTTCGCTGCAGTCGTAGCGGTAGAAAGTGGCGTGGAGCCTGTGGGCATTCCCCAGTCAGAGGTGGAAACATTCAGGATGTTCCTGAACGAGCGGCTGACGGCAGCAGTGGAGGACATTCTGAGCGTGTTCGGGAAGACGGTGGCTCGGTACCAGGAGCAGATAAGCTGCCAGCAGCGGGAGCTGGACAGCCTGAGGTCCGGGGAGCGAGAGTGGAGCCGGGCAGCAGGTTGGTTTGTGTGAACTGGAGAAAATAGTTACTGCTTTTTAATATCAAAAATGCTAAAAAATGACATTCAATAACCTTTTACTCTTAAATGCGAATGTTAGTTTAATTTTGAAAACATTGTTTCTTTATATATATTTTTTGACAGCGGTATTTATATAACCGTTCAAAACGTTTAAAAACACATCTAGTAAAAGGTATTTTTATGTGATAGACCAGCAGAAAGTAGGGCATATTTGTGATGCAGAAGGAAAATTAAGTTGTTTTCTATATTTCTGTGATTATGTGCGAGTCTAACCCAGGTTGTCCGAGTTGTAATCATGTTTTATGTGGCACTCACACCACAATTCAAGAACAGACAGATTTGATAGCTTGGGCCATATGTTTGGTGTTATCACATGAACACCAAACATGTAAAAAGAAAAGATGCAATTTGGGTGACAAATCATGAAAAAGTTAAATTGAAGCAAATACTTATTTTTTTTTCCAAGTAGAGAATATTTTGAAAGAAAATCTTGTGTGAAACATTTGGAAATATAAAAATAGTTTCCTGAAACTTGATGAAGCCGAACTAGCATGCTAACAGTTTATATATTTTTTATAAATATATTGATAAATGTCTTGTAAAGTGTCTAACATAAAGATTACTGTTGAATAAACTTTTTAATTGTTCTTAAGCCGGACCTGGTAGAAAGTGAGCTTTCTGTGGTTGTTTCATCTTTTAGAGCCCCTACAGGACTCATCCTGGATGAAGAAATGTCCTGAACACCAGACCCTTGATGCCCCACTGTTTCATACTGACAATCTTATTGAGAAAGTCGTCGACACCTCAGCTGCTCCGATTAAATCAGAAGGTGTGGATGAGGATTGTGGAGAGTCGACAACATGTCATCACCCCAGTTTAACACACCAGCTGGATCCAGAAGCAGCGAGCGATGAGCGAGTTATCTGTGAGGACTCTGACACGGAGAACAGCGAGGACGGCTGGAGAGACGATGCCACTTTGTGGAAGTCAGAGGAAATGGCAGAAAACAAAGATCCCAGCTCCAGTTCAGAACCTCAGGGCTCCACTGATCTGCCACAGTTTGGCTGCCAGGTTTGTGGCATCACCTTCCAGAAGATGGGCTACCTGATCACCCACGCTGCAGTGCATCAGGAAACCTGTGGAGTTTGTGGAAAACAGATGGAACAAACGGAAAGCCTCAAGCTTCACCTGAAAGCTCACCGAGAAACGACGTTCCGCTGCAGCGTCTGTGGGCAGAGCTTCACGCTGCGGGGGAACCTCCGCATCCACATGAAGATCCACTCGGGCGAACGGCCGCACAGCTGCAGCATCTGCAGCAAGAGCTTTGGCCGGCGGGCGTCGCTGGTGCGCCACGTGCGCAGCCACATGGGCGAGAAGCCGTTCGCCTGCATGTACTGCGGCCACAGCTTCACGGAGAAGGGCAACCTGACGGTCCACCTGCGGACGCACACAGGAGAGAGGCCGTACCGGTGCTCCAGGTGCGCCCGCAGCTTCAGCCAGCTGTCCAGCTTCTATAAACACCCGTGTCAGAAGAAAGGCCTGATCTGTGCCGCCATCACTACCACCTGACAGCTGGGACACGTGAGCGGCTGTAGAAGGGCTTCCCCTGTGAAACAGAGCAAAGTAATGGACACTTTTATCAAAGTAACATTTCATCAGAGTTTGTTGATGACTAGAAACTTTTTTTTTATTCTCTCCGTTTCAAATCAGTCATTTTATCTTAATTTTAGGAATTTTTTGTCTTCAAAACCATGGGATTAATATACATAAATATTTAAATCCATAACTTTTTGAACACCTGTCGAAGCACTAACTGAGCCTTGCTCTTTGTAATTACAGATATTTTTTGTTTGGTTCATTAGATCAGAAATATTGAAGAAAAACACTTCATTCACTTTTCTCCAGCTTTATCTTAAACAATAAAACAATAAACTTTGAAAAATTGTAAAAAAAAATAAAATAAAAAAAAGTGGGCATAATAGAATTAAATGCCACATTAAAACATCTTGAAAAATTCTACTGAAAAAACCCAAATCTGTTCCAAATAAATGCAGTAGGTGCAATAAACAATTTTCATGCAGCTGCACACCCTTAGATTAATACTACGTACATTTTCATTTAATTCCAGCATTTAGTTTTCTTTGGCAGAAGTCATAACTTCATGCCCACATCTTGGCTCGGTAATGTAGTATTCCCAAACACTTCCTGCCTAAATTGTCCAACTCTATCAGCTCGAGAGGACTTCTCTGTCCATGTCCCTCTTCAGATGTTCTCAAAATTGATGGCTGTTCCTATATGGGCAACCACCTAGGGCGGCATCTTGTGGGGGCGGCTTGAGACTGCCCCATACCCCCAAAACCCAGTCTTACAATTGTCAGCAGTTTATTACGTCCTTGTTTTATTGTTGTTATTTTGGATCTTGTTCCCACTAACATTTATTCTTAGCTGTGTAAAATGTTTGGACATGATTCATAATGGTCTCAGTTGTTTAAACACTCAAAATACTGGAGTATCTATAGTGATGTGAAAGACTTTTAAGAGACCATCATACAAGTTTATTCTTTTTTTAGTACTCTACCTCAGTTTTTACTTATTGTTGGAATGTGTGTTATGTGAAAAAGATGTGTCTTATAAAAATATGGGACCATTTAAAATGAAGGGTTTGTGGTGAATTGGCTCAACCGTCAATTTTTGTTGCAAGTTTTCTAATCAGGTTCTGTCTTTACACGTGGCTCTGTCATTGGAAATATTTTGTTGGAAAAGACATTTGCAGTTCTCTTCGGTAAGATGAAGATGAAGACTTTTCTTATTTTTATACCGATTCTAATTTCTTATGCCCTTGACTAAAGTTAGCACAATTTGTCTGGATAAAAGTTGAGACTTTTGTTGTGTGGAAGATTACAATAAATATATGTTTGTAGGAAGAAAACCAAAGCTTCATTAAATAAACTAAGATTTGTCAGAAACTGTTTTTTGATTTTTTTCAGATTGTTTTGGATTATTGCAGCCAGTGTTATATTTTTATATACCTTAGTACAGCTTACACCTTTGAGATGAGATCACTTAATGCAACTGTATTAGTTATTTGTTGTAATGTTAAGTCAGAGTTTTGAGAATTCAAATTTTGTTGTAAAAAATGTAAAAGCAACATTATTTGACATAAGTAGAACATTATGAGCTGAAAATAGAGCAAAGCGAAGCAACTCTTTGGTTTCTATCTGCACTTGAGAAGCAGTAGGTAGGAACCTACCTGCTGCTGATACAGTTTCCAGACTATAGGTAATGATCTGAATATGTAGACAGATTTGGATTGGATTGCTAATTAGACTGTAAAATAGAAAATTAAAACAAATGACTTTTTTTCTCGGATTTAATGTAGGTCTTATTTTCAAAAGAAAACTTGTATTTCTTTACAAAGAAATTAAAATGGGAAAAAAATATAATTTGCCAAATAAAATAGAAGAAATTTTGTAAAATCATGTGTGAAGCCTCAATTTTAACACAGCATAGTAACATGTGGGACATAGAACATTTTACCAGAAATATAAAAGTATTGATTATTATCAAATGTAAATCACTATATTGAATCAATATTCAATTATAGTAATATAGAGGAATTAAAATATGTGAACATTTTAATTTAAAAAATGTAGAAAACCAATTGGAATTTTTTTGTCAAACATACCTTAGCAATTTTAAATGGAAAAAAAGGAAGCAAAAATAAATGTCAACAGTATAAATACGAAGAAATAATTTTTAAAAAGTTTTATTTTTCTATTGTTGAAAATAGACGTCATGATAAAACATTTGCGTCAATGTTAAATTGTAAACAACATGAATCTTATTTAAAACTTGTATTGAGCCTTCCTCACCAGGTGGGGGCGCTAGAGGGCTTTCACTGGATTTCTTCGGACCCCTCACAGAAGTTAACCTGGAGCCGTAGCTGGTACACAAGTCACCGGATCGCCACAGTTTTTTATCCGGCATTTGATCCGATTTCTCCTGGTTAAGAATCCTCTCAAGTTACCGCTGAAATGTCGAAAATCGAGATGTTGCGGCTTCTGATCAACCAGCGGCTTACCGCGGCTGCAGAGGAGATTTTCGATGTGTTTGGGAGAACCATAGTGGAATATGAGAAGGAGATCTCCCGCTCCAAGCTGGAGATTGACCGCCAGCGCCGGCTGCTGGAGCTCTCCAGGAAGCCGCGGATCTCCCTGCAGGCCGACAGCTCAGGTAGGGAGACGCTTCACCGGACTTTGGGGTTTCTATCTGGAAATAACTGCAGCTCCGTCTCTGGCTTCATGAAAATGTTCGGAGAGTCAGGATCAGTTTCATTTGGCAACAACAGTTATTTATTACATCTTTCAGTTGAGCCCATATAAGCAAGTTGTTTTGCTCTAAACATCTTTCTATGGCTTCTTTGTCCATTTGTTTAAGACGAGAAATCTGAATTCAGTCTTTTAACTGAATAATCCTCAGTTATTCTGAAAATCATGTTGGAACTGCACAATTGCTTAAAAACATAATAAAGGAGTCTCTTTGATCTAATACAGTGCTTCTCAATCCCAGTCCTCAGCCCCCCTGCTCTGCTTGTTTTAGCTGATTCAAATGATTGCATCACCATCAGGTTCTGCAGAAGCCTGTTAATCACCACAGATTCAATCCAGGTGTGTGGCAGAAGGGAAGCGCCTAAAACATGCAGGGCAGGGGGCCTGAGGCCCGGGGCTGAGAAGCACTGATCTAATACAACCACAGAATAAAAGTGCAAGGACAGAGCAGAAGCAATATAAAAATCTATATATACACAGTAAAATCAGGTGAATATAGAAAGTACTCAAACAGTATTGTTTGAAATATAAATAAATTCCAGGTATAGGCGATAAACCTGGAGTGTATTTATTTATATTTCAAACAGTACTGTTTCAGTACTTTCTATATTCACCTGATTTTACTGTGTATATATAGATTTTTATATTGGTTCTGCTCTGTCCTTTATACTGCTGTAACAATGTAAATGTCCCCACTGTGGGATTAATAAAGGAATCTCTTATCTCTTATCTGTGACTCCAGCTGCAGACTACACTTGAATGGGCTTTACTTTACAATCCTTCCTTGCTTTACAGAAGCAAATTTTCCTTCCACTCAACCTTCTTAATAAACCTTATTAATGACACTGGTGACTTCTTTGCCATTGACTTTTTGTGCCTTACCCTGCCTGTAGAAGGTGTGAGTCTTGGTGTTTTTAAGTAAAAGTAATCAGATCCCCTATTACTTTGTCAAGCAAGAATGTAACATTTCTGTTTTTCATTGTCATTTGTCTAATTTTCCATAATTATCAAAATGAGCAGAATTAAAAGGTTGAAACATAGTTCTCTCTGTTGTTTTGTCAGATGATGATGAAGCTGAGCACTTTATGGTCTAACAATAAAAACATGCTGACTTTGCTTTGGTTGTGCTCTGCAGCCGCCTCCGAGAAGCAGGACTGGAGCTCCAGCGTACAGCTCAACGAAGAGGAACCGCCGAGTCGCATCAAAGAGGAGGATGTGTGGCCAGACCCACCGGGCGAGAACAACGTGGGTTTTCTGTTGTTCCAGAACAACTCGGCAAGAACGCAACAGGACAACGACTCCACCGGGTCTCTGGGCTCAAAGTTCTGCCAGGACCTGGACGAGCCGGACGTCGATCCGCAGCCTGGTACCTCAGTCCAACAGAACTGCTCTGAGCTCAAGGATGATCAACCTGTAGCTGCAGGAAACAGCCAGCATGACTGCGTTGACATGACCCTCCCTAAAGTAGTGGACTCCTACGTCTGCACCATCTGCGGCCAAGCGTTTTACCAGCGCAGTCAGTGGGCCAAACACACGCGGATCCACCGAAAGGTTGACGGCAAAGGCGACAAATCGTTCACGTGCGACATTTGCGGGAAGAGACTGACGCGGTCGGACGGCTACCAGAAACACCTGCGGGTCCATACGGGCGAGAAGCCGTACAGCTGCCACGTGTGCGGCCGCAGCTTCAGCGACAACTCCAACTTCAAGCGGCACATCCGCAGACACATGAAGGAGAAGTCCCAGCAGAGCTCAGGCTGAGAGAGGCAGCGGTCGCAACCACCACTGAACGGACGCACAAAACCACTTCAGTATTTCTCTAACTGTCCTTTTTTTAATCAAGTCTGTTCTTGGACATTAGAGTGGATTATGTACCTTTTAGCTGCCATTGTTTTTAGTGATGTGCTGCACAATGGTAGCATTGCTGCCTTGCAGGAAGAATGTTTGAATCCCAGCCTGGGTATGCCTTCCACATGCAAAAGACTGTTCGATTGACTGCTCTCTACAAATTCTCCTTCGGTGTGTGCGTGCGTGCGCGTGTGTGTGTGTGGCCCCGCCTATCGTCCAGTGACTGTTGGAGATGGGAAGCAGCCCAGTCATATTTTTGTGAGCTAATTACAGTTTTGTAAAGTTCTGACCTGCTGAAATCCCTGCACCAACTGTGTCATGTTTCATTCAAAATCTAATTTCTTTTCATTTTATTTGGGACTGAATTGTTTCTTATTTTTTATAAGTATTTCTGCCTTAAATCTGTCTTTGGAAAATTACAAAGACATATCGTTCAGGTTTCTGGACGTAGATGTTTGTTTTTGCACTTATAAAACAACTGAAAATGAACTTTTGTCAGACAGATTTTTAGCTTTTTTGGGGGTTTTTTTCATCCTTTTTTACTTGTGCAAGACATAAAAGTGCACTATTACACTGGATGGCTCAGTTTCTACAAGATAATGAGTTACAATAAGTTGAAGTGTCTGAATTAATGTTTGACGATAAAGTTATAGGTGTGAGTTTGAGTGGCGCTGCATGTCAGCAAGATTATACTAATCACAGTGAAGGGGAAAAAGAAACCTTATGGATATGTGAATCACAGGAAATTTAAAAATAGGGGCATTTTAAATTGACTTCTTTAATTGAATAAAAGGTTTACACAGATGATAGAGTTCAAAAGTGTACATGTTTAAATGCTGTGTTTTTGTGACCAAAATAAATATTTCAAAAGTTTTTTTTTCCACCTTTGGTATAACTTTTCTCTTGCACAATTTTACCAGGAGACAAACAGATCAGATTTTATTTTCTTGGAAAGACTAGACCAGAAACCGAACCAGAGTCTTGACTTTAAGCCCGTTATGAATCTCTGATGTTCTGGAGAAGGCGTTTGAACTTTTACCTCATCAATAAAAAATCTTGAACAAATGAAGCCAGCATTGGATGAAAATAAATTTTGTGACGTTACAGAAGCTTATTGAAACAGTGAATGGTTGTAATCACAGATGAAATAGTTTATCGTTTTTTTGGACAGTGTGTGTGTGTGTGTATATATATATATATATACACACACTTTTGTTCTCAGCTCCTCACTGGTGGCTTTGAACAATGAGATCCTATTGATCTTTTGTAACCTGTGGCTTCAGCTAAAGGATACGGATGAGGAAATGTCAGGAAACTCACAGGACAGCTTAGCTTGACCTACTTTTAAGCTTTCAAGTTCGTTCTTTTCAACAAAGTTTTACCTGTGCCACACCAAAAGTGGAAAAAGTTTTGAAATTATTTATTATAGGTATATTATTCGTAAAAAAAAGTGATGACTGTTAGCCACTCTAACTCAAATTTGACACAAAAGCTAAATGTACAATAAACATGGTTATTTTCTGTTGAACTATTTAGAAAAATTCCTTTCAGATGTTAGAGCGATTATAATATGATGTGTAATATATTATATATTAGATTATATCAATACATTGATACTATGGCTTGACCACTCTGAATCTTTACCATTCAAATACAAATAACGTCCTAAACCAGCAGATGGCAGCATCGCACTTTGGTGTGGCTGAGCAATAGTTTTCATAAAATAGTCTAGAATCAGAACTGAGATTATGAATTTTTTTTTACCAAATCTAGGTGAGATTTAAACAAACAGATTAAAATCTCTGAAACATGTTCACTCTCCGTGAAACAAAAATGCCACAATCAGTTCTCATTTCTCATAAATCATCACTGAACTGTGAAACTGTTTATGATTTATTTGTGGAACAGAACTCGAAATTATCCACACTCGCAATCAGTTGGATGACATCTGTGCTGGTTTGTGGAGCAAAAATGTTTGTGCCATTATAGTTTTAAGATAAAAAGGAAAAAAAAAAGTGCTGTTTTTGCAGGTAAAAATATTGGGAGCACAATTAATTGACACCTGGTTGACCTTTGATGACCTCTGGAAACATTTATTAATATCCTTAAAATTATAATGACACAAACCAGTACAGATGTTTGACATCGATTAAGTTTGATTTGAAGAAGGTGTGGAAGTTAACAGGTGCAGCTGATGCGACAGTCTGGCTTCAGTTTGTGTTTCTTCTTCGGTGGATTAGATTACAATAAATGTTCCCAAATTATTTAAAAAGATGTAGCCTACTGTAACGTAACTACTTTTCTGTCAGGCTCTCTCTGCCTTCAATATATGTGGTGACACTATTTTATCTAAAGCAGCATAAAACAGGTTTAAAAGTCTAAGGTCAAAGGGTTGCAGCAGTTCAATAAACCGTTTCGATGGAAATAAGGAATTTTAGATATTTTCCCGTAGCTTGATGGAGTTATGTACTGGATTCTAAAGTTATTAATGACATTCAACAATATTATCACATCACATGTTTTCACATCATGTAGCTTCAAATAAGACAAAGCAAAATACACAAAACTAGGACATCTTCAAGTACCAACTGTGCATCTTGCTGTGACCTGCAAAACAATCGCATCATTTTCCACAACTACCAAGAATGAGCGACAGGCAGAGAGATGACTCCAGCTGAACAGTCGGCTCCATCATGACTGCTTATAAATGTGATTTAAAGTAGGTTTTACCGACTGAGGCGAGCTGAAGCGAATGTAGCATCCAATTCTCTTCTGTTCTTGTGTATGAAAATTGTAGATGATTTATTGCATATAACAGTGGATTAGTTATCGTTATGGCTGATCTACTGGCATGTCGCAGAAATGAGTTGGCATCACAAAATACAGCATTCACATTTAGAACCGACTCTTTCAAAAATAATAAAGTTAAAGTGTCGTTCTCCTGTGGTCCACTTGGTGATGCTGTGAGAGCATCTTCAGTTGTGGAAAAGCTACGACGTTCCTCTCCTCCACCTCCCTCCCTCGGCGAATCGTTGCACGTTTAGAGGACGGGAACTAAGAACCTCCAAATAAACACATTTATATTCAGGGATAAAAGTGCATCACCATATAAAACAAAATCATTCTTCTGTTGAGTGTGAGAGCGCCTTGTCTAAAAGTTTGGAAGTCTGAATGTGTTTCTTTATTTCAGATGAAAGGTCCTATTTTTTTGTTTTTACCGTTATTTTTTGTTGGTATGTATGCAAACTACCGTTGTACTTTTCACCACTTTTAGATTAAATCATCCTGCGATTTTGAGTGAAATATCTCACCTGACATTTCTGTTTATGCTCGTTTCCTTTAGCTTGCTGGCTGTCTGCATTCGCCGCTTGTCGTGACGCTGAAGCAGCCGTACCGCAGAGAGGATCCCTTTGAGACAATTTAAAGAAGCACTCTGGCATTTTTCCTAATTGGTACCCATTAATTCAAAGTCACTTTGCATCTACACAAATACATTCTGGTTTCTAACCCTAAATGTTTGAGAAAGGTGGCAAACTGAGGCTTGGTAACCAGCAATTCAGTTTTATTTACTGCTTTTCCTATGGTCTTTTTCTAGGACTGCTCTAACCCCATACTGAGCATCCAAATCCTAATTCAAGAAATTCCAATAATTGATCTTGGAGTAGCTTGACTAAACCATATTTCCATGTGCACAGACACAAAAGCACTATAGGCTGTGGCCATTAGTTTGCTGACCAAATAAATCTGGGTTTTCTTTAACAATCTCATGTTTTTATCATTAGATTGAAAGAGAACGTACTGGCTGCTTCACCTTACTGTGAATATCTGAGCTATTTTCCACATTCTTCTCAGAAAGCTTTCTGCAACAGAGAGCAAACGAAACACAAGCTACTAAATATTGTGATGATTAAAACAAAGGTTTAACTTTATGAAGCAAATTATTTTTTTTCTGGAAGTTTTGTCAACAGAAACTCAAAATGGTGAGTAAAACATGTCAGCATCAGCTTAGCACATGCAAACGTGGTTAGCTGGAGCAGGATGGGAGTTTATAGAAGATCATAGCTCTTTATGCTGAGTCAGAAATATCTGTGAAAAGATAAGGCTAATAACTGTTGAGACAAAGTATGCAATGCTATAAAAAGTAATACTGTTGTGTGATTGGTGACTGAGTTATTGGGACAAATACATATTCCAAAATTACTCTATATAAATGACAAAAACATTTCTAGTAGAAGTTAATACACCGACTGAATTGGTTGTAATAAAATGTTCTTTAATGTGCACCAAAAAAAGGCCGACCCGTAAACACCTGTTTGTGATCAAACTCGGCCTCTGATGAAGATCTTCTCTCTGTTATGTTGTTTCCTGTCTTGTAGGCAGTAAAAATACATCCATCAACCACTAACAGCAGGAGATCAGAGTCTGTTGTCATGCGAGCAGGACTTGTTCATTTAAACTTTGTTTCCTGCAGACTCCCTCCTTCCAGGCACCAGAACAACAAAGATGTCTCATAACTACTGGGGTTCAGGTCAGACAAAGGAGGCCGATGTAACCCCCTCACACACTGAGGCACATAAATCCACTCTTTAAGTAGAAGCCACTGCTTTACTTTCTTTTATAGAATCCAAACAGTGCCTCATTCTGGTTCACTTGCTAATTACAACTTTTAGGACGTGAAATTGTTTAACGTCAGCTCCTTCACAGTCAGGAGTCAGCTCCCTCACACTAGACAGTGTTGCGCTGGCGGACTGTGTTGCATCATTTGGTGCAGAGCCTGTTCAGCCTAACTGTAGCAGACAGGGATACCTCATTAACAGTACTGCATCGTTGCCGCTGTGTTATTACTTAAGCTGCTCTGGGGGAACTTGTCCAGCCAGCTGAGTGAGTCAGATAAAATGAAAACCGGTGTCAGAATGCTTGGTTCAGTGTTAAAGGTGGGATAAAAAAAAACCCTGTCAAGTCATTGATGCTTAACTGGTGTTTATTCATTTTCATATCTCAAAGCACAAGCTTATTTTCTGTGAGAAATCATGAGCTCTTTTAATTTTTTATGGATTCCAATATTAACATAAATGCAAACATACCGCTTAAAAAGACAACCTTTCTTTCCTACGTCAATTAACTGGACAAGCTGTTTTCTGTTTTAGCTCAGTTATAATTACAAAACTTAATTTTAATTAACAAATGCAATGTCTGGCCATCATACTGTGCAGGAAGGAGTCGGGTTTTACGTCCCCGAGATAAATGGGTTGTATGTGCACATCAAGTCCAGAGCAAATTCAGCTGGCATGTTGATGCCGAGTTACATTATCCACTTCTGGAGACGTCTCCTGTGGTCTGATGAAACTAAAGTTGATGCATGTAAAAAGGGGGAAGACCATCATAACCCTGGAGTATGGTGGATGTAGCATTACTGTGTGTTTTGCCTGATTGGTGAACTCACAGGACGATGGTGGCAGGACTTTGTCCCTCAATCGGCAGGTTGTTGGTTCGATCCCCGCTCCAGTCGTTTACCATTAGAGAGAGTATCATAAGGACAGAGCACTATAAAAGAATTGAAGCAACATCTCCAAGACTTGAGACCGTTTAAATGGACAACGAGTCCAAGAATACAACATGAAGTAAAGAGTTTCAGAATGACAAACTCAGTGGTTCCAGCCATACTTACTTATCTGTGCCGGGTTGTTGGGTTTATGCTGCTGCCGGACTTTTTTTCCTCCAAATTTTCTGAACATAAACTCAAAACATGGAGACATTACAGGGGGAACAATGTAGAGTTTCAATTCACCTCACACAATTAAAGCATAGTCAACTGTTTTATTACCTTTATGTAATCATTCTAGGCCAAAAGCATCAACAAAAGAAATGAACACAAGACAAAAAGTGCTTTTTAAAATGGGAAACGGCAGATTCCCTTCACAGTTGGATATTTTTGGACCATCTGTGGAGAAATACTCCTACAGACCAACAGGAGCTGCAGACTGAAGAGCCTGAGTGAGTAACTGGGATGCAAGGTGGCTCTGAAAAGCCAGACAATCTCAACTAGATAACCTTTATACTGCCCTGTTACACTGTTAAACCTAACAGATTATTTTTTCTCTTAATTCATCTAGATTTGAAACACTTTATATTAGAAATTGAAGATAATATTCTGTTCAGCCTTCCTGTTCTCTGCTTCAGGTCTTGCAGGTTCAATTACAGTATTTCCCAGACTACAAGTCACATTTCTGCCCTGCGACTTATATACGCATCATCTTCCTCGCCATGACATTTTTTGACTGATGTCAAATCATACATGAACCAAGGAGTAAACATTACCGTCTGCAGCCACAAAGACGGCTGAAAGAAAGATGGCCAGAGCTGGAGGAGTGAAACTGCTGTCAGGAGAGGCTTTTGAAAGGCACAGGTAGAACAATGACACTAAAAAGGTATCTGATATCAATTTATTTGAGAAAACACTGATGTTACATGTGAACAAATAGTTTTGAGTTAAATGTATACAAGTCGTCATGCAGGTCATTTTGAGCTCCAGGAAGGCAACATCATATGGTGCAGACTTTTTATTTCCCCCCAAATAAAGAATCTGAAACGACCTAAAGAACAACCTCCAGCATCACAGTCAGGTCTTTATATTTTCCATATATTAGATTTGAGTATACTTGCCTCAAGATTAACAAACATGTGTACAATTGATTATATTCCCATTCTCAAACATAATTCAGAACTAAACTGCAGATGCTGGCAAGCAGACTTCAACACTTTGGAAACCAGTGCAGTGGAGGTAAGTGAGTCGTTATTATTTGGGTGAAACTCTCATTGCTAAGATCCTCCTGTGATCAGCTGCTGATGAGAAAACATTTCCGATAAACTAATATTCCTCATTTCCCAAATCAAAGTCTGAAAATGGCAGCCAGCACTTTAAACTGCTCGACTTCACAGAACCTTTGAGTGAAAACTTCCTGCAAGTGCTGCAGATGTAAAACTGTTCAAGAGTAAAGATGCAGAAGACAGAACTTTAATAATCTGAGGGATTAATTATTCACTTGAGCCAATTAAGTAATTTGAACCCATGAAGGATGAAAATGATGAGTGCCAAGTTTAATGAAAGCATTAATTAGTAATTTGCCGTAATGGTTTATCAGAAATCTTTCCTTAATCATCGACTAGACCTCAGTATTTATTTTTTCTGATATCAATGAAAGCAGCATTTATCTGGTTTCTGTGTTAATATGGGGGTAAATACTCTGATCTGAATCTCCTGACTGCTGAATTGTAACACTTCAATGTGATCTCGTATAGACCGTAACTTCCCTCTTCCTCTGTTTTTGTCAGTAAAAACTATTTTCAAGTGTTGGCTTTGAACATATGGACTCTACTTTTTTTCAGACAGGGAACATTTCTTTAAATTTCATTAATCAAGAGTCAGAAAAGGCAGATCTGCTAAGCAGAGTATTTTTTCTGACTTCTCTTTGACTTGCTTCTGCAGAAAGCTTTGCCGTCCTTGGACTCAAAGCGGTGCAACGGTCCCAGAGTCAGTTCATCTCAGGTCTGCGTTTGTCCAATTCCCTGCTTTTTAAGTATTTGCAATTGAAATCCAGGCCCCGTTCCAAGGTGCAGCGACTGGGGACATTAGATCAAAGCTCTCGTAAGAAAACTGCATTAATCAGGAATTTTTCCAGGCCACCTCGAGCCTTGGGGACTCCTTTTGAATCATTAACACCTTTCGCCCTGCTTCTGGAGTGTTTCTCAGACGTTTCCTCTCTGAACTGGTTTTGATCCACATTTGCTGTGAAGAGCGAGTCTCCGCAAGGAATCCTGCCCTGCAAAGAAGCAGGTTTGTCTCAGTTGTGCCTCAGAGAGACAACAGATGGCCCTCCGTCAACGGCATGACGATAAGTACAACTGAAAGGTTGTGATAAGGAATCACGAGGACTGAAGTCTCTCTTGTCTTTTTGGCCCATCGGTGCTCATTTTGTCCTTTTGCACGGCCCCAGCCGGCATTTCAATGATTTTCTTTGTGGGGAGTATTGCAGCCATGGTTGGGTGGCATCTTGTCCACCTGCAGTCTTAGTAGTTGTACTTTCCTGCCTCCGTTACTGCAGACGTTGCTGTATTTGGCAGAAAAAGCGGTTTTGGTGGGATCTGTGGCTTTAGGGACACCGTTCTTCGGACTATTGCCGCCCGCTGCGCATGCGGCCCTTCGCTGTAACTGTGTTGCCGCGTAAGACAGGCACTGGCGACGGACACCCGCTGGCTCTCATTGTTGTTGCTGGTGTTTGTATTGGCTGCCGCGGCTGAACCTGGGGGTCGGTGGTTGTTGCTGCTGCTGCTGCTGTTGTTGTTTGTATTCATTCTGGCCAGAAAGTGTGCGTGCGCCCCCCGTTGGTTGAAGCTGTGGTGGCGGGGCACAGCGCCACCTGCTGCACCCATCTTGATGAGGGAGTGGCGCTGGGATTGGTGACGCGCCACGGGGACACCGCTCCCTCCAGGCCGCTCCGGGATCACCTGCTGTTGGAGCGGAGTGGAGGAAGAGGACGAGGACGAAGACGGGATAGAGGTGGAGGAGGTGGGGTTGTTTGAAGAGGAGGACGAAGACGAAGACGTGGCAGAGGATGAGGTGGAGTTTTGAGGGGCTGAATCCAAGCGCTTGGGGACGCCGTCCCTCGGCAGTGTGGAGGTGCTGTAATAGGAAGTCGGTTCCGTCTCTGGGATCTGCTGCTGGTGATGGTGGCTGCCGCCGCCGCTGCCGTTGTTGTTGTGATGGTTGCTGTGGTGATGGCTGTGGTTGTAGTGATGTGTTCGAGTCTGGTTGTGTTGATTCTGATGGTGGTGGTGGTGATGGTGACCACTGTGATGTCCTCCTCCCGAAGTGGACGGCCCGGGGAACAGTGAGGACGACGAGGTAGACGTGAGGACCTTGATTCCACCGGTTCCTGACGCGCTGACCTCGTGGATGTGTTTGAGCAGCTCGTCCAGCGCAGACACGTCCACCACCGTCTGGGGGAGGGACTGCTGGGAGTGGTGGTGATGTGGCGCTCCACCCGCTCCTCCTCCTGCGGTTGCCGTGGCGGCGGCTCGCTCGTCATTGGGAATTTTCCTCTCCTCGAGGAGGTGCAGTGAAGTTGACGAGGCGCCTGCCCCGTGTGCCGCCCCGTTGCTCAAACCGCCGCCGTTGTGGTGAGAAAAGGGAAACACTTGCTGGCTCAAAGAATTCCCAACAACAGCCATGAAGCCCTGGTTGGATTTGGAGCAGCTGGGCCCTGACTTGGGGTTGTTGTCCTTGGCGTTGTTGCAGTTTTGGTTCTTCTCGTACTGATGATGTCGCAAACCCTTCATGTTCCTGAAAGGGAGTTCTGGGGTGGAGTCGGGCGTCGGCAAGCCAGAGAGTTCTCCGTCACCCTGAGAAAGAGACTAAATGGAGGTTAGACCGATGCATTCAGTGATTTTGTTTTGTTTTTTTACCTAAGGAAAGAGTATTTTTAATTAAAAAATAATAATTTAATTCTAAATGACTGCAAACTTTTAATGTTTAGGTTCAAAGTCCTACATTAATTACCCAGTCACCATAGCCTTTGGGTGTGTTCACACCAGATAGACTTGGTTTGATTAGAGACCAAAAACTGGTGCAGTTTGCTTTCATGCTGCTCCGATCAAAAGATTTTGGAAACCCTGCTCACCTCCTCACCTGTGGGGGCGCTGTACTAACAGCTACTGAAGAAAACCACATGAAAACGTTTCCTTCTCCACAAAATGGAGTAGCATTAGATTTTAGAAGTTGTAAGATTTCTCTTTTGTCTTTGGCAAAAAGCCAGGACCCATTCTGTGTTGGGCTCTTGTGTTTATTTAGTTTGTATTTGCCAGTAATACCCAGCAGTATAGTTCACTTTCTGCCTTCGCTGGTCCACTTGGCATCCACACACGCATTCGAACCACTCCAGAATTCACTTCAACCAAACCGAGAACGAGGTTCTTAAACGGACCAGTGTTAGTTTATTTGGTCCGCATCATAGTGTGATTGCACATTCACACCTCCAAAATGAACCGGACTTTCTAGACAAACGGACTGGACTTTGATTAAAGTGGACTAAATAGGGCTGGTGTGAACACAGCCATAATCAACAATTTACCTGCATATTCAATGAAGTGGTGCTTTCAATATGACTGCATTATATTAGAAAACGACGATGAATAAGCATTGATAAATATTGTAATATGGACTTATTTTCTAAATCCTTCTCATCCGTACGTTCTATAATTTGATATTTAGCATTTTGGATAATATTTGTGATTGTTAAAATTACAGATGATCAAAGACTGCTTAAAAATCATCTCAATCTTCGTCAAATTGATTTCAAGGAATTTTCAATTTCACAAATTATTTGAATTTACTGTGAGGGATTTTAATGTTAATGCAGAGGCATCAACGTGAAATAGGAGTGCAGGATTACACTGAAATAATGCAGAAATGTGGTAAAACAATCAATGACTAATCAGTGAAATATTGATGATGCAGTCTGCTACCGTTAAACGAGTACGCTGCAGCCCTGACTCAAAGTCTGGGGCCATTTTAAAAGTGCAAACACTTCTACACCCAGTAGATAGATCTACTACAACTTGCATACTGTAAACAAACCTTATGCCACAATATGCTTACATTGCACAGCTTGCAAGGTAGCAACAAAACTCTCTGCATCTTTAATCCAATAAATAAATGAAAATGCTCAGATACTTTGCTCTACTTTAACACAAGGTATTGTTTACCATTTATATCACGACTCAACTTGTTTGTAAGGGACGTTCAATGCTTGTAAATGAGCGTATCAACTGTTGTGTATGAAAGCTTTTTAATTAAAGGTGGCTTTGCTTACAAGGGCAGTGAAACTCAGCAGTGCACGCACAAGTAATATGTAATTACAAAAGTACTCAATGTTGGTATGTGAATGTGAATATTGCAGAAAAGATTTTGGTAAGAGCCAAATTCATTTAAAAAAAAAAAATCAGATTTTTAAAAAATTGTTTTATATTTAAAAATGTGCAGGATTTAAAAGAATTCAATATACGTTTAATACCTTTAATTAAAAGGTGTCGGTATGATGGCTGTGACTCCTCAGCCAGGACTGCCTGTATGACCTCCTACCTGTGAGAGGTTGAGCTCAGGGTCTCCCAGCTGCAGCCCCTGATGCCCCGGCGTGTGCAGGTGGGGCTCGGCCCGCCCGTTAGGGATGAAGGAGCTGTACATTTTTGGCGTCGACACATCCAGTTTGTCATCCTGGGTAGAGACAAAATGTGGGTGAATTTTAATGGTTCCACACAGCTAATGAGCGACTTGCTTAAACGTATATTTCAGCTAAAAGGTCAGAGGTTAGCAGCAGCTTAGAGACTCTGTTTCTCACTGAAGGACATTTGGAAAAATGATGGAATAATAATGAAACCGTCAGTTGTAATGACTGAATAAAACACCAAGGTGAATCTTATTATGTGTTCCCTCGGGGTGATGAGGAGGAGATGAATATTAATGCTGCTCCTCAAAATTCAGGCAGCTATGTCGCCGCCTCTCAGCTGCATCGTGGAACCTAAAAAAAAAAATCTGATTGAAATGTAATTCAGAAGCAGTGATGAGTGCATTTCTGTCTGTCGGCTTTATGTTTTCATTTAACTTCGGTCTCAAAACATCTTCAACTTAATTTAGATCGATGTGCAACGTCCTGTAAGTTCAGCTTGTGGAAAACTGCTACGTTCATTTGGAATGAGATCAGTCAAGTAACGATGAGCATCATCGCCTCATTTCACTGCAAAATGTGATCTGCAGTGAATAAAAAAATCCTAAACATAGGAGCATATATTTCTGGGAACACACACCGTTTTATTGCAACACCATTTTACCAGCTAATTGTTTTCTACTACATTATACTTTCAAACGATGAGAATTTAAGAAGAAAAGCTAGTTTTTAAGGTCGTTGATAACAAAACTGTCCACAGCCAACCTTCGGCTGCCCGTCCAGAAGCCCGTTCAGCTTGGCGAGCGATCGTAGCGACAGAGCGTGCGGCAGTGATGCTTCGGGGTCCTTCCCCAGCCTGCGGGCTCGGTGAGCTGCGCTGCGGCTGCAGTAACAAGACACCAGGAAACCCGACAGGATGGCTCCCAGGAAGAATGCCACGAACACGCAGGCGATCAGCAGGGTGTAGTGGACGTTGGCGCTGGCGCGCTGATCCAGCTCAGGCGGACGACGAACACCTTAAAGGCGAAAGGTTGGAAAAAAAGGACATTTAGTGTTCAAATTATATGCACATGCTAGATTTAATTTACAGTTTACATTCAGAAAACTATTTCAAGTATTCAATTCGTACTGATTTGACTTTTTTAAACCACACTCTACATTCTTAAGATGATGCAAATTGTAAATAATGACTATGTCCAACAATTCACCCTCTCACTCCATTGCTTTTTGCAACAGTTACTAATAATAGCAATAGAAAAAAATATATACAAAGTACGCTTTTTGTATATTTTAGGACTTAATATGGAAATGACCTGGTCTTTACCAAATTCTACATTTATAAGAACCTTACTTCACACCTGACATGCATTGCCATTACCACAAAGGCACAACTTAAAGATGAAGCCAAACGGTACAATTTTATGAGATAAAGTCTGCATTTAAGTGGCATTGATAACATATGTAACATGTAAATGTGGCTTTGCCTGGATGTGCCTTTACTTTCTCCAGCTGGACAGAAAAAAAGCCAAAGTTTTCTTTAAACCTAAAGTTTTTAGGCCTGATCTAGAAACTTGTGATGAGGCCTGAAATCTCAGACCCAACTCAACAATTATAAATAATCTGTTGCTCCACAAACTCCAAAATACCCCAAGACGTTTTGAGTGCTGCTCAGTTCAAATGTGTGGTCATAATATGACTGATCGCTCTTACTTTGTTCAGCCGTGTTTTTTTTTTTTGTGTGTGTGTGTGTGTTTGTGTGTGTGTACTTGGAGTTAAATTAAATGCAAAACTTGATTCCCTGCCAGCGGGCGAAGGCTTCTGTGGATGGATGAGCAAATATTATGCTGATGTTAAGTTGACAAGAGAGTTTAAGAGGAGGAGAAAAAACAGATGGAGGAGAGGTAAAACCAAGGTGAATGGGTGGACGAGAGAAACGAGTGGAAGACAGCGACGAGGATTAGACTTAATGAGAAAGAGGTGCTTCACAGGTGAGAAATCTGGATGACAGAGCAGAGAAAAAGACTGGGAGGACACGAAGGAGGAGAAGAAAGGGAAGGCAAGCGATGAGATGATTGGAGAGAGGGAGGCAGTCGGGCTGACAAAAGGATGAAGGGACGAGAACAGAAGGAGGGAGTAGGTGTAGACGAGTGGAGATGAAAGAGGGAGTTTATTGTTTGGCAGCGTTCACCTCATCAGGTTCAGATACGCCATCAAAGCCTCCGACACAATGACTCATCAGTCTGTGCAGCAGTGATGCACACCAGAACAAACACACAGCCCAGGACTGGTGACAGGCCATCAGTTCTGCAGCAATCAATACTTTGATTACATATTGTTCAGATATTTTTTTTCTCCAAGGAGAAAAAAACAACAAAAAAAACAGTAAAATTATAATTTTATGAGTGACAGCAGGAGCCGAGTGTTTCACAGCCTTTGGCCAAAACACCTGTAACGTGTCCAAAACAGATTCCTGATACTCCAGAAGCTGCACTCTAACAAATGGAGCGATCCATCATGAAGACTGATTACCTCTGGTCCGGCTCTGTTGTGCAATTTTTCCAGCTACCAGATGGGGAGGAAAGTGTACTTCAGGAGTTGGACTAATGAGTTTAAAACATTAAAGTTTTGTAGAGTGAAGAGGACAATTCATCAATGCTGTCCCTTCAAAACTTGGTAATCATATGGGGAATCCATTGCTTTACATCGTTGATGCACTTATTTTATATTTGTACAGGTTTCCCAACATCAGAGTTCGCTGATAGTGAAACATTGCTAATAACCCTGTTAAACAACGTTTCTTTTAAACGTCTTAGTGATTGTAGAAACTTGACTTGTAAGTATGGCAGTAACAGGCATCCAGGGGCCAACTGGTAAAAATTAGTGTGGCCATTTTTCTAAGCGGTAAAAAGAAACGCACATAGCGTCATTAAAGTTCCATCTAAATCCCCGTTAGAGATAAATTGCCCAGACTGAGTTCATGTCCCTGAAACCCTGATCAAAGATGCCAAAAATACTCAAGAAACAAAAAAGCTAATTCCATGCCCTTCACTTTTTGCCATTAGGGGATTTCATTCCCCGCTCCCCGATGGTGTGGGACTCAAAGTGGCAACCATCTGAAACCTCAAAGCCGGAGTGGCCTCTAAGCTTCTGAGGCTTTGCTTTGATACAAGAAGCCATGGAAAACATGACTCTCTTATGCAAAAGTACTCTTGAAATGGAGCAAGCAGTCATTACACATCAGGGCAGGAATTAACACACACATTTCCACACGCACAAACACATCCCATGCGTTTAAAAAGAGACAATTTCATGTTCGTTATTTGCCCTCTTTCATCTCCGTCCCTCAGTCTGACAGTTAAAAATAGGATGATGGAGACACACAGAGAGAAATATTATGCTAATTGCAGCCCAACACTGAAATGTTTCATTCTCTGCCCTCTCTCTTTTTCCCCCTCTTCCCTCTGTCAGATGGAAAGTTCCTCTTTCTTAGCTGTCAGCCCAAAATGTTAAAGTTTCTGGCATCTGGGGTGAAAACTTCAGGGTGATATCTTGACTTTTCCCTTTTCCCCCGTCACTGTTCTATGTCAGTCTAGGATTTACAGTGTTCTGCAAGACTCTCTTCACTGGTTTCTCAACCACCATCTCCTTCAGCTTTCATCTTTCTTCCTCCCATTCATTTTTTGCCATCTCCCATCTCTGCAGCCCTCTGCTCGTTACCACCCTCTCGTCTGCTCTTTCGTTTAGATTCAGCTGAAATCAATACAGTCTGTCTGGGAAGATCTAATTAAATCAATCATACAAATGAACCATATAACTAGATTTGATGAAAAGCCATGAGGAGAATTATTAAAAAGGGGGGGGAAAAAAGATAAAAGCTTCAGTAAAGACTGGTTCAATATGCTGTAAAGTAAGTTTTACGTACATCCACACAATATCCGAGTAGGCAGGGAACGTTACAGGTCAAACATTGTGGGCAAATATTCAGAAAAAAAAGACTTTTTTATATACTGAGATCATTTATTATTAACGTAAGCTTTAAATGCTGCACAACACACATCCACTAATCTGGACTGTGTGAAAGAGGAGCCGCTGATGTCCATGTGAGCTCTGGTCAGAGGAGAGCAGCATGAACGAGTATGGAAACTGACCCTGAACACATCATCTCTTCTGTAGGGTCAGCAAACATGTCCGAGTTGACTTTGGACATTTTGGCCAAAGTCGTTTGTGTCCATAGTGAGCATCAGGGGCTGAGAGACTCTCCACCTGGCTAAATATTACATTGGAAAGAACAATTGTGATTATTGCTGTCCAATCAGCTTTTTGCAATCGGCATATTGCGATGATGATTTATTCGTGATGCACCGAGTAGTTTTAGAAACTGCAAAACAATTCAGCCTTGGGCAAAGTCCTGACTTAAGTCTGATTAAGAATCTGTAGCAATGTTTTAAAATTGATCTTCCCAGACCCAATAATCCCATTTGATAGCGTTTCAGCTATTTTGCAAAGATGAACGGGGCCAAAATTTCAGCCTTCAGAAGAAGGAAACTGGTTGAGACAAAAAATAAAAAACACACATTGCAACAAATGCCGCAAAAAATTACTCAGGGGGAACTGAATGCAGATCACAGTACTTTCAAAATGACTTTTCCTACTTTGTGCTGACCTATTGTATAAATTCCCAATAAAATACTTTAAGGCATGATACATGATATAATGTGGAAAAGTTGATGGGGGGCGGGGAATTATTTTTCCAAGATACTGCACATACTGAGATGCTACAACATGTTTAGTTTCTGATGGCAGGAGAAACCAAGCCACCTTTTAAACAGAAGAACCGTCTTTCATTGTTCCATTATAGCATAGGCTTGGCAGCGTTATATCAAAGAAATACATTTATAGAAAACTATGACTTTAAGGCAAACAGATCCTCTGAACACTGAAGCCAGGCTTCAAATGACTTTGTCCTATTTGCATGCTCTCCTGTCCACCGCCTTCCCATTGGTATTCACATGAAGCCAGACGCCAGTGACAGAATCCGTACAGAGAGGCAGTGAGCAACAAGGATGCCGACACAAAAAAGAACCGACGTTGGGATGAAGGTGATTGAGGGAAACGCAGCTGGAAATCAAAACAAAAAAACAAAAAAAACTGAATAAGTGTGACGAACACACAGCTTGTCAAGTCCGACTTTGTTCTTCTCTGAAAATGGCAGTTGCACACATGCACACACAACCCTGCCCTCTTTAAAGGTCACAATTCACACCTGAAACACTGCAGGTGTGTGTCAGGCGTCTTGTGGGTGTGCGGATTGAAGAATGAGGCGTTTCACTCTGCAGACGCCTCAAAATCGCTGCTCCTCAGCTCTCCGGCTCTCGTTAGATTCTCATTTAGTCTCCAGTGTTCATTATTTAAATGAATGAAGTGTTACATTTATGAGCTGCTTCAGGGTGTTCAAGGAGGCTGCCGCGTGGGCGGGATGTAAACAAAGCGCTTTGGCACTTCGGTGCAATCATCAGAAAGCGGTGAAATAGAAGGTGTCACTGTTTTCTGTTCAACAGACCCGGGGTACCGGAGCAGAAAGGCAGACACTTCTACATCGAAGAAATGATTCAAGCACCGATCGCCATGTTGATGTGGCAGATAAACCGAGAAGCCGGCACTTTACATCGGTGACTGATCCCAGTGGCGTTTGCACAAACTGGGCAAAAGGTGGTATGTGCAGAAAGGAGGAACTATTTAAAGCAGAAGTAGTTCAACTAAACGCCGAACGGCCTCTGGGTAAGTTCAACTCATCTCCATTTAGAAACCAAGCATTCAGGTTCTCTCTTCAGGCTGATGAGCAACTTCTTACCAATCCACATAGACGTCACACATCTGGTTACATCCATCTGAAAAAAGGTAGTTTTGGTAAATGAGGGAGCCAAACCCTGCAATCTTAGATATTTTTTAAATCTTACTGCATTTTATTTTTTTTTAAAGTCACAAACTCATCGCAGAAGATTACGGGCTAATTTTATGAAAATACTTGCAATCACAATTTGTCAAAAGGAAACAAGAAATCTGGTCAAGAACTTTTCACATTAAATTTTAAACGTATAAAACAATAAAAATTGCAAAAGAACTAAATTGTCAAGCTGCCAAAAAGACTGAAATGTTCCTAATAAAATATGCATCTTATTAAGAAAAAACTGAAAAACAAATAAAATAACCCATGTGTTACCAGCATTTCCTGGTGCACAGAGTAAACAGGTTCCCGGTAAAGTCAACATTATTAGGCAAATTACTGTGGTATAAAAATAACTTCATGTTTTCTGACACACAGAAGATTCAACAGAATGGATGTGGGCTTGAGTAAAAAAAGACTCAATAAATATTTTTGTTTTCAATTGGAAAGTATAGAGAAACTTTCCGAAACAAATAGATTTGTAGTCCATAGAGAGCAGAAGCTACATTTTATTGTTCAAAACAGAAGGAACTTTGTATTAATCTGGAATTTAATGTGTGTAATGAAATGATACATTAGGCACCGATGTGGTGGTGATGATAACCATGATTGCATTGAGGGCAGGATGGGATGTCTCTTTAAATGCTCACTAAGTGGCATTAATGGACTGTTCACTCAGCCTTTTAATGGAGATATTCTGTGTGATGATACCGATGCGTTAGCTGCATATGCATTAAATTGTGTTGCATTCATATTCAGCTTTCATCCTGTTACCAACGACATGTAGGAATGGCTGCTTGACAATCCAGAAGCAGAAAAAGAAGTTAAGCAACTTATAAATGTAGAAACTTTAATGCTACGATGCTCAGTAAATCAAAATCCAGCAATTCCAATTTTTCTGACTTTTAGATCAACTGATTTTGAATTATTTGCGACCTGCAACATGCATATCTTTGCACGGTTATTTCTAACAATAATCTAAAGGGCCACTATGTATACCTCTTGGGATGTTTTGGCTTATTTTATTTGAATAAGTGAAACGTACATCAAAGCATTTAGCTACAAGGCAGCCCAGTGCTAAATGTAGAAGTAAAACAATTAGATGCAAGCTTACAGAGTGATTCATTTCTTTTACGCATCAATTCAAAATAATATCAGCACTTATAAATATGGTCCGGGCACTTCATTACTTGTTGACCTGCTTAGTCATGCATTCATCCATTAAACTGATCTGATTGATTATGTGTAACAGATATATATCCAGAGCTTCTGGGAAAGTTAAAATATGAATGCAATTATTAGTGTTTGTGTATGATCTGCATTTTCTTCCTTTACTCACGCTGCAAAGAAATGGACAATAAAATCAATGCTTTAGGGTGAATTCAATGCATGTAAATGTCTGGATCAGGTGTGTATGTGGATCTCCAAGAACCTCATGACACAGTTAAAAATAAACAAAAATACCGCTTTGGTTTTACCTGGAGATAAAACTGGGAGTGCCACATCAGATGCATATAGAAACTAAATGCTGGGATGTTATTTACCAAAGCTGCTTATCTTAAGACGCCATGGAAAGGCAAGGCAGACGAACAACGTGAAAGGGGAATTAAACAGATCTAAGGCTACAGTGAGAGTAAGCTCGAGTCCTGTTCCGCTTCTGATGCAATACCGTTCTCCTTCTGCAGCCGCTATTGTTTCGGTGCCAAAATGCAAAAGACTTCAGTAAACATCAGCGGCATCTTCATTTAGCAGATCAGAATCCTGCGATGTACCTTTGGGATGATTGAGAGATTGCCAGCCAGAATGTGGAGCTGACAGTTCAGTGAAGATGATATGATGAATCATGCTGACATGAAACTGAATCTCAGAGGAAGGTTTCGAGCACATCAGGACAAAAAGAACTGCAGCTCACTGAGAGAAGAGGCCCGATGTTGGCTGCTGCTAAAAAACAAACACTTAACTTATTGTATAATCTGTTATTGTCAACCATCAATCAAACTTCACAAGTTTCTCAAATCTCATAGGATTTAAAAAAATAAATAAATAAAAAATCCAAAGTTGCCTCTCAACTGGGTGAATAATAGAACAAAAACTTTTTCCTGCACACACAACTTATATTATGAGTTTGTGTTTAACCATCAATATTTTTGTTGCAGTTTTGCTTTAGGTTGAAAAGTTAACATTTAAACACACGACTGAAGCTAAAAACCAAAAGGGTTAAATCTGCTTAAACATGGCAATTCAGTCGCCTTTTCTCTGCTGATGGTCTGTCTGGGTGTTCAGGGAGATGAAGGCTTTCACCATGTGGAGAATTTCCTCTGAACTGCAAGAAATCTAACAGCAGTTCAGCCTGAAAAGTGAGGAAAATAATATGAATTTGGATTTAAAGCGTGCCAATTTAAATCAATTTGAGGACCAATTTCAACATGTTCGCTGTAAGATGCAAAAAGTTTCATAATGACAGCTGCTTTTCATCTATGAAGTACGAGACATTTTCTCACTGCTAGTTTGCATATTTGGATTTTTGAATACAAATGAACAACTAAGAGAAAAACAGCCTGGATCTGAAAGTCGTTTAGGATTCTTTGCATCTCTACATACCAAGTCTGTCCGTTTTGCTGCTGTAAATGATTGTAGCATATCAAAACAAACTACATCAATAGTTTGATGTCATTTCCTGTCTTTAAACACAGACTAAAGGGTCTTTATATGGGGTCATGCATTTGTTTTGCAGAATCAACACGTGGCTCATTGTATATATGTAAATATTGTAGTCTTCTCCCCTTTATATCCCTTAAGTGTTTTAGCACTTTCAGCTTTTGCAATGTTTTGCCTGGTGAAGCAAAGATTTAACTAAATAAAGATGTGAAAAGAAAAGAGACGGAGCATGCAGAGGGCTAGTCAAACGTACCATTTATATTTAATCTGTAAATAAATGACATCCTCCTAACTGGTGAAGCGAGCAGCATCTTCTTTAATACCATGTCAGTCGAGTGATTTATAAAGATTAAATTGCTGGTTTGCACCCAGCAACCATAGTCAGATTATTACTGCCCACAAAGAAAAAGTGACCTCGGTGATGATGGCTCTAAACTAAAGACACAAAACCTTAAAAATATTCATACACAGAGAGTTTCATCATGTGAAAGGACATCACACTGACATTATTCCACTGGTGAATTATACTAATCCTAATCTTCAGATTAACCCAACAGGGATTTTTTACTAAATCTTTTCCCCCCCCCATCACCAAACTACAGGACTCAACGACGTTGTCTCAGAGTGGGTCAGTTCTGGCCTAAAATCCCGGCCAGGTCATTTCATGAGCTGTGTGGAGTTTCTCCACATCCTCCGGTTTTTCCGGTGGAAACGCGTCCGAACAGAAAGTTGAGCGTCACGGTCAGGTTGCATAAACAGATTTGCATCCACACATGGCAAAGCACTGACTCACATAATAGTACCCACTTATACAATCATGTGCTTATAAAAGAGCAATAAAGCTGCAATCAGCCAGGTCACAAAAACAAGTCAGTGCATGAAGTTTTAGTTAGACCAGTTTCTTAGCCGAGTTTAGTCTAGAACATTCACCTTGCATAAACACATTTCTTTGTTAGCGTAACTGGAACAAAAAACAAAAAGAGCCTAAATTTAGTCAACACATTGTGTTGGTTTGCTTCTCTCAGGGACCCAGCTTAGTTTTTGGCTACCTTCATAAAAATTACACAAAAGTTTCCATGTTATTCAATTTTAGGGATTTCAAAGCAAACTCTTTTGTCTTCTATCAAAATAATTTTCACTATTTATATGAAAGCTGCCAGCTTTAATCTGACAAAGTGTCCTTGTAGGTGAATGGTGACATGGAGACAGGTCTTGCATAAGCTCTGGGAAGAACTGAGCCAAAAAGTAAAGAATTTAGATAAAGCAGGAAAGTGCTTTTTGAACATTGTGGTAGAAGTTTTCAAACTCCTGGTTCTGCATGTGTGCAGTATTTATAACTAAGACAGTCAGAAATATCACCTTCATCACTCAAAGCCAGCTGGAGGCTCATTAGCAACAAACAACCGCCTGAAATTCATCCAGTGAAGCTGCTTATACCCTTCGCCTCATTTTGCTCAGCGCTGGGAGAAGATGAAGACAATTAGCGTCAATACGACCGCTTTTGGCTGCTTTCTAACACCTCTCATCCCCGCCTGTTCTGCATGAGCCACATAACGTACTCAGTCCATTTGTAAGAGCTCCAGCTCATTAAAAAACACTTTAACACGCTTTGATGGCTCTTTTGCCTGCTCATACACGTGCATTCATAGAAGGAAAATCACTCACCAAGCCATTGGCAAGCACATTATCACACACATTCTAGACTTCTACATGATACAGACAACATCTTTTGTTGCACCTTATTGTGCGCGGAAGTACACGAGAAACACTCATGCAGAGTAATTGCACTCTCTGTGTCTCTGTTATCCACAGAGTAATTAGGATATTTTCCGTTACAGAGAGTGGAGAGATAACAGTAAGCACACCTTTTTACCACAAAGCCATAGATCACATCAGCTGGCACCTTCCTAAACGGCCTGAACGCTTTAGGCAAAAAGGTGAAACTTGGAGAAATGATTATTTCTAAATGTTACAGCAGTATGGTGTTTTAAATCAGAATTCATCTAAAAATGTAAATCTGATTTGGAAAAAATTAGTTGCTATTTAAGGTTAATTCTTGCAAAGAGTTTGAAATGAAGTTAATATTTTGTCCACAGTAAAGTAACTGCACCAAAATGTATCTTTTTAGATTTAGACAAGTGTTTTTTTTGTTTGTTTGTTTGTTTTTTTACATTGCAGACGTTGCATGTTCTAATAAAGCTTCTTCCTGCCACAAGTCGATTTGCTCTGGGCGAAGCGTTTAAACTGAAGTTACCTACTGATTCATGCATCATGTATGAATGTGACTGAGTGAATGTGGCTCAAGTGTTTGGCATATTTAGTGGTTGGCATGAGTAGAAAAATACAATATCAGTCCATTTAACATTTACCCTTTTTTTCTAAATAAATGAACTGTTGAGCTTCCTGCTCCCACTTATTTACAGTGAATATTTATTTAAAATAGGCTGCAAAGGAGTAAGCACAAACATTTTGCATAGTTTAAGGTTAAAAATCTTTAGTCAAAAACTAAAAAGATTAGAGACGAGCAGCATTCTCAACGATGATGGAGGGGAAATTGCTGCCAAGGCAGTAACTTGATGCAATGGCTCCCTTAGACAGGTGTTCTTTACAAAATGGGATTATATCATCGATTGACTGGATTATTTTATAAATAAGATTAATGAGTGAAAATTGGACTGAATGTTTCTGTATGAATTGATTGTTGTAGAAATAATTGGATTTAGATCTCTTGGACGTGAACTGAATAAGTGTGTTTAGTAAAGAGCCTTCATATTGTGTGTGTGTGTGTGTGTGTGTGTGTGTGTGCGCAAAATGTTACTAAAAAAACACATTTTATTGTTAATGTAGGAAATAAATCAAGAGCTTCAACACACAAACTGAAATTAAATATAAAACAAAATGGCTGCATCAAAGAAAAGCACAATGCACTCTGAGTTTCATGACTAAAACATGATTCACAGGCTGGTCGGTCACTTTTTAAAATGGATATGTGGCATTTTGGCAGCAGCTCTTTCAGGCTGAGCGAGGTGAAAGGAGCCTCACCTCCGTTTCTTGAAACAGAGGTTTTCTTTTAGTTGTTCCCTTCCTGTGGCAGGCGGGCGGATCTAATGGAGACGTCCCGACCTCCTCCACCGAGCTTCAGCTTTCCTTCGCTTAGATATGCTCTTGTAAATGCAGCTTAGTGGCAACATTTTCTGCTCAGCTAACACTTATGAAGGTGTCAGACAGAGGATACTTTTTTTTCCCCCCTGCGTCTATTTGTTTAACTTCATGAACACTCGACAGGTTTCCATTTTCTTTCCAGTTTGGTTCTGAGTAAAGGCACTGATGCCCGGTTCTGATGAAACATGGTGGCAGCAGCCTGAGAAACAAAGACTGGTACATCTTATTCAATATTTAGAAAAGAATTATGGACCACAATCCAAAGAATGCCTGCAAAACACAGATTTTTCTGTTAAATGATGAAAAGTGACTTTAATGAAACTGCTATACTTTCACAAAACGTCCTAGAAATACTTCAGCTCTGTAATAGGACTGAAAAAACCTGAAGATACAAAACAGCATCAATCTGCAGTTTTACTGATCTTTTAAAACATTGCATTTGAAACTAAACTGCAGTTTATTTTCAGTATTAATGAGAAGTATTCAAACTTGTTTTAGGATTTAGTCACCACTTATTTAACTGCTACAGATCATCCATGAAGAATATTAACTAATTTTCCCCATTTGTACAAATCTCTGTACGCTAACCGTTTAAAGGTTTGTGTTTTGATGGCACATCTTAGACTTCATGCACTGCAAGCTGGTTGATTATAATCCTTTGGTTATAGGAGATGTCTAAAGAAAATCTGTTGGTTGTTTATTAAAACCATAAAATCAGTCGCAAATGCTGAAAAAGGCAATTATTTGTGAAAAATACTGTAGATAAGTTAATGAGTTGTGCTCCTTGATCAATGAAAAATAAAGGGCCCCATATATTTGGGTATGCAACATATGACGTCCAAACATCTGTAGGAATAATATATGGAAATAAATGCCTAATGGGCTGTTAATTGAAAGATATTCCATATCCTCTATTGCTCCAGACATTTTCTCTTTACAACATTCCCAGTGAATATTTTAACGTCACGTCTACAGTTTTTGCCGTGTGATTAGTAAATTAATGCTCCAATTAAAAAGCATCTGAGCTGCTTTAAATGTCAGCTTCTCACATTCATGTAATTACAAACAGAAGAAGCCGCTAAGTCACACCATCGACTCCCTGGAGGCACCAGAAACCGGCCCAAACCGCTGGAAGGAGCCGCTCTGCGATCATCAGCAGCAGAGAGAGGCTGGAAAACAGCCAGACGCTGCTGGAATAAATAAAGACTGAGAGCTGCAACACACACACTTTGCCCTTCATGCACTGGAGGAGTTGTCTTAAAGTTAAACAGCTTCCAACGTGTGTAAAGTTTTAAAGTGCAACTGAGTCCAGGAGTCAAATTCACATTCAGAGGAACCAACACATTTGTTCTTGGAGAACATTTAGACGAGGTTAAAGATGGTTTTTCTAGGCTGTTTGCGGACAAATTTATCACAGATTTGATGTCTATTGCACAACTCACTGCCAAAGAAAAACTCTGTTGCTTATTAGAGATCAGCAAAATCAACACTAAAAATGTAAAACAAATATTTCACATTTTAACTCAAGGTTTGAAAATGTCTAATTCTTTGAGAGGTTAAAATTTATAAGGAGAAATTACATATTTTCCTAACTCACCAATATTCACAGCATTGTAGGATCTAAGAATCTTTTTATTTCACACAATTATTTTCATCCCTTTATGTTTTATTTCATTGTAGTAATTTCCTACTATATTGGTGCTGATTTTGATATTGTCATTTCTTCTCTTTCTTCTAGTTGGGCCCATGTTGGTGTTACTGGTAATATTACTGACCAAATCATTTTAATCAGAAAGAAAAAAAAATGGAGGTTGGATTTTCTCATTAAATTCATTATTATTAGTTTTAATACCAGAGTATTTCAGCAGTACTGAATAAATATTGTTAAACATGAACACTCAGCCACTTGTCACCGTTTTTAAACCACTGGAGTGAAATCTGGGCTTCAGTTCCAAGTGAGCATCGTTTTAATTCAGATTTTCCTTCTTGCTGCCAAAGAGTTAAGTGTCCAGACGTGTGACCTCTACCTGCCCAACGTGGCTTCGAGTCAGACCTCATCAACTATGGGCCTAAAACCCCTGCAGCCGTTTTAAAACTTGGCAGGAAACACGGAGGAAAAGGGAGCCGGAGGGCTTGTTGCTGAGAAGAGCAGATATTTTTAGCCAAGTATTTTACCTGGAACTTTAATTTAATTGAATAAAAGAGCATTGAGACAGATCTGTGGAACCACAGTAATGTCAGGTCGCTGGCGCACACAGCCCAACATCCTCAACTTCTTGGGAAGTCAACTTAAACGACTTTTTAATTGGGAATTATGAAGCCAGGCGCTCCAGCTCACCAGCAGAATAAACTTAATTTACTGGATCGTCTGCACAACAACAAGTAATTTAAAGGTCACAGACTGCATTTATGTCCTCCCAAAACCATTATAATTTGCATTTGCACCACTCATTACGCACAATGTCAGCTCTCATCAAATAAAAACATAAAAAAAGTCTGTCCTGTAAAAGCACAGGGCCAATTTGTGTCCATTCAGGCCCTGAGCTGGATCTACAGGGTTCTCCTTGTCAGTGCATTAAATAAGCAATCTACTGCAAAAACCTCATTAAGGGGATAGTTGCCCAGCAAATTATGTCATTACAGTAATGATAACCAGTCTAGCGTACTGCAGATGAATAAGGGCGCACACAGGCTAAAACATCAGTCATTGTGTTGGGAGCCCGACACTACAGAGTTAATGCTGCAGAGATCATGCAGAAAGCACCTACTGACAGTTTTACCATTAAACCCCCCAAAAAACACAATATAGCTTTGATTAATCACAGTCATCTTCACAATGGAACCACTAAAAAAGAGAAGAAAGGGGAACATTGGTAATGTTAAAAAAGATGTGATAACGTGACTGGCAGTTCTTATTGTGCCATCGTGCAATTAACTCCCCTGGAAAGGCCTGCAGGCGATGCAAGGTCTAAAACTTAGATGACAGTTTATTTCAACAGAATTAGAACAAGTCAAGCAATTACTCCCAACAAATGCACGATTTATTATAAGGCTGTGGTTTCATTTAAAGATCAGATATACGACTGTAATCAAAGTTGGGCTAATCTTTTCACCGGAAGGTGGAGATTTGTCTGCAAAGTCTTAATTATGCAAAAAGAAATTAAGACATAAAGCTACCGTTTCATAATTTAGGACGTGGATAATGGCGGACTCTGTTTATTCTAACATGATGTATGTTTGAGAAGATAAAGAAAAAAAGGTTGTGGGTTGAAATATTATGACTACTTTTAAAAGCAATAGATAAATGCACTCTAAAAACATATAAATCAGAGACTTTACACATATTTTTTTATTGCCTTGCATGTTTTTTATGATGCTGCTATTGAATTTAAATTGAACTTAAACTTTCATTCCAGTTTTTAAATACTATTAGTGTTATAAGACTGCAAAAGAAAAAAAAAAAACATCTAATGGGAAGGTTGCAGTTGAAAATGCAGGAAGGAAAATGTTTTGGTGAGGACCAAAGAATAACTAAATAATATTGGTGGATAAATGTGTTGAAATAGAAAAACTTGTGCTAAAAGCACAAGATACAAAAATGTACAAAATATTGACAGCAGAAAAAATAAATAAATCATTGGATTTTACCAAAAAGTATTCTTTTTTAATTTTCTACTGAATCAATTAAAAATATACATTTCCGTGTGAAATTATGCAACGGCGATAAAAGCCACACATTTGAAGGCTTTTTACACATATTTGCGATATAAATGAGCTACAGTTGGAAGCAACTTTGTCGTTCCATATCCAAATAAACATGTCGATAGATTTAAAAGGAAAACTCACTTCTGTTTACCAGGTTTTCCTTGCATTGTGTTCATTGGTGGAATCACAGCATAGTTTTGCGTCCATCTCTGGAGACTCATTGTGTGTTTTGCCTGTTCTGGGTTACAGTGTCATAAACTCTGTTAAGGCTAATAAGATTACCTAAAAGCCTTAATGCAGGAAAATCACTAATGTTATAAAGAAAAGACAACATTAGCTTCAAGTTCAAGGTCAAAGTGGCCCATGAAATGTTTTATCCTTATTGAATGTAAAAAGAAATGCTGTGTCAGATATTTTCAATGTTCGTCATCCTTTCTGTGCCATGATGACTTAAATTGTGTTTGAAAAATGGTCGATTCTTTAGAGAATTGTAAAGGCCAGGAAACAAATGCCAGCTGCACGTTTACAACCTTTATAAAAGTTACTGCATGTATAAGAACAAAAACAACACTTTTTTAAAAAAGCTTATCCTTCGTTTTCAAAAAAGCGTACACTGAACTAAATGAATTTCACAACAATCTACTTAAAAAAAACAGGATTAAATCATGTAATCCAATAAAGGTGACAATAAATAAAGCCGACTATCAGCTGAATTAGAGTCTCTGCGCTCCACTTCAGTTTTCCTTTTCTAAAAGTATGATTTTAATTCTTGTCAACTAACACAGCCTCATTTCAATTCCAGGTGGATGCAATTAAGCTAAGTGGTAGAATACAAAGCGAGGCGCTCTCTGTGCTCCGACGGCTCCGGCTCCAACCTTCGCTCTCATGGCCTACAGTGAAATTACCTCAGGAGATGCTGCGTCTGACTCAGGGATGCTCCCTTAAAAAAAAAAAAAAAAACTTCAATACATGGACGTGGCAATGTCAAATCGAGGTGGTGGTTGAATTTGAAGAGACTGATGGAGAACATCAGAGCTGAATTAGGTCTGTAAATGTTTTCAGTACGTGGTAAAAAAAAAGGGACTAATCATTGATCGCTTTCATTTCCCTGATTCATTGGGCTCACAGTCCGACGACCTTGCTCTCCCTCACCTTCGTTCTCTTCATCAGTGCTGCTGACACAACGCAGCCTCTTGGGCTCAAGTGTTCCTGAAAAACAAACTCGGCTCGAGTCAAGTGGACCACAAACCAAAAAGTGTCTTTCTGGCCGTCCCCTCTCCGACTTTAATCACTGGAATGCACCACATAGAGCCATAATGGGATTCACTGTGTGGGTTCGGCTGCTGCTCGGTGAATGACAATGCTGCTGCTGGTTTACGAGAAGGACTCTTGACAGTCAGGTAGCAGCTGAGCTGCAGCGATGAATACAGAGCAGGTTGCTGAGCGAGGCCGGGCTTTGATCTGCTGGACTGTAAAGTGGTGGAAGGTAATGATGTCAAACTGAGCAATGAGTTGCTGTACATTAACTTGAGCCAACCAGGCGACAAAACGGGGTTTCTTCTGGTTGGGTCTACGCTCGTTAGTAGAGACGTCAGACTGAGACAAGGAAATTCCTTGGCCTCTTGATTTTAGGGGATTCTGTCTGAGTTTCAGAATGTCAGACGTGAAAGAATGGCGTGAATGTTGTTTTTTAATAAATGACCAGACTTATACAGATCCAACAAAGTACAATGCACCACCAAGTTTTGACAAACCTGCAAGTTGTATTTTATGGGAACAGTAACTTTAGATCTTCTCCAACATTCTCTAATATTAAACCGCTCCTAAATATCTGAGATAAACATCTGGAGTCTGAGACGAATAAAGCCCATTTCACCAAAAACACTCACTTATAAACTTACTACCTCCTATTACCACGTCCTACTTTGATATATTAACCAGACACAAAATATGAAAAGGAAAAAAAAACAGAAGAAGACATGTTTGGGTTTACCGTAGGCAGAGTCAGCTGCTGATTCCTGGTTTCGTGTTGTGGCCAACACATCAGCTGAACAAAAGATAACAACACCAGTCAGATTTCATAGTACTGTAAAGATAACACCAAAAAATCAGCGTTCATTTTACTGCAATGTTATCCTTGTATGAGACAGAAATGTTCCACTTTAGACTTAAAAATTCAGACTGGTTTCACACAAAGCGGATCATCAGTTATCAGGAAAAAAACAACAAAACGTCTCAGGATACGAGTGAAAATTTGAGCAACTGTTACAAACCAGCAGGATTTGCTATGAGGACTAAAACCAAAGAGCAATCCCAGCTACTGAACAGAACAGATAAAAGAAAAACCAACAAACAGCCCAAACACTGAGCTTTAACACAATATATGGTCAACATAGGAGAGGCAGGATGGCAATACACAAAAATAAAAACACAAGCAGTGGGGTCTTGCAAAAACATTTTACTTTTAGAGTGAAGGATACTGAATAATTTGTTGTTTAAATAATTAACGGACAGAACTTGGTCCATCTGTGACTACATTAGAGACAGAGGTAATGCCCCCAGATGGGGGATTATCAGCTGGAGAAATAGCTGGAAAGCGTAGCGAGTAAGTGGGAGATGATGACCATTACACTCAGAGAAGTGCTGTATCCCACTGGGTCAAGGGCAGGGCAGACAAAAACTGAAATGTGTTTCTTTGGCTCCACTAATGACTTAGAATTTCTCCAAAAAGTAAAAACTAAATAGTAAACCAGACAGTTCATTTTTTACGTGACCCAGATTTTCCAATTAGGTCTCAAACTAGGATGAACTCCATAACTTGGATTGTAAAATCCATGGAAACAAACCCCAGGCTGTGTTTTAACAATCCACAACCTTTACACCTCTACAGCTCATATCATAGCTCCGAAAAGAACAGATTTATCTTACTGTGACAGTTGTCGGGGTAGAAAGAGTGGTCGCCCTCTATATCCTGTTCGAACCCGGCTCTGCAGAGAAAAAACAACAGAAAAGAGCATTTATAAAAGAAAAGCTTCACACACATCAGACATGGCTTTTCATTTTGTTAGCTGCTGTCGGGTAAAGCTTATCAGGAAATCCATCAGTGACTTAGCATCTATAAAGACGAGATAAGACGTTTAATTAGCTTATCACCCACACTCCATGTCCAAGTTTTTATTTAGTTTGAAGGCCAACGAATTTCAGAGGTCGAAAGAGGTGAAGCAGCAAACTTCTTCACCTCCTCTTTGTCCTCCAATTAAAGTGGAAAAGGTGAAACTCGTCCAGACAGGAGACAGGCTGTGACAAGAGGTGAGCATGAAAAACAGTCGCGCTCGCCGTCAGTGGCAGTAAAGTGAAGCGGCCTATATCTGAGTGCAGCGGCAGTAAATGAAGCCATTTACCCTCGTCTGAGTGTCTGTCTCTGGGTCTGAGTCCCTGTTGTTTACCGAGCCTGCCTTCCTCACCGCCGACACTTCCATCTGACCTTCAAATCAATTTTTAAAGGGACTACAAATCAGGATTTCACAGCCACGGAGCACAAAATTACTTCCGTAAAGCAAAGGTGTCCAAGACGAGGAGCTGTGCTTTATTTTCACCGTTAGTCCGCGTGAGGAAATAGAAGTCATTTGACTGTTAAAAACTAAAAGATAAAGTAAAGCAAAATGAGGGCAGAAGGAGGTGAAACCTTATTCCGCTTTATTTTCCTGCAGCACACAGTTGACATCCCACCAATGAAGTTGTATCGATTAGGCCGATGCGAAAGAACAATGGTTCCTGCTGTAGAAACCGCAGCCATCCCTCATGTTTTGTCGCTGGCGTTTTATTTTATCTCGATGTTTTACAAATAAAAATAAAAGCCTTGAGAAAGTTGAAATGGGGTCATGACCGTCTTACTGAATAGTTTCAGCCCACATCGGAAATAGTGTTTCATCAATATGAAGAATCTGACGCCAAAGAGAAAAGTTCTGTTTGGCATCGGTTGTAGTCACATTTCTCTTATTGATGATCCCCCATCCAATTCTACAGTCATGTGAAAAACAGGGTACGTCTGGATGTTTAAGACTAATTTCAGCAAAATCGAGAAATTATAGACATCTACACAAATAGAAAAGCAGGTAAATCTAGTCTGGACTAAGTTAGCACACTACAACATTTGTTCCCACTTAAAATAACCAGAATAAGACACAGGTGAATCATATGAGGAGCTCAGGATGAGAACAGTGTTGCATAGCGTTTTGAAAGAGGTTTGGCCTGTTTAAACCACATACATTTGCTAAAGGAACTTTTCAAACGCCACTACAATGTTCTGAAGTAATGTACAGAAAGCTTTAGCTACTGTTGATGAAAGACTTGCTTTTGTTTAAGCTCTGTGAAAACATAAAGGTCCTCAAGTGAGTGAGAAATGAGAGTCGAAGCTGATTCCCTTCGTTTCTCCTCATCTTTTCCGAGACAAAACCACCAGTAGAGTTTGGTGTTTTTGGTGGATTGGTTTGTAAAAGCACATCTAGTAAAAGGTCCTATGTTTGCCATGATCTGTGCCAGAGTCATTATTAAAGAAAGTTCCAGTCTTCCTGTATGGGAAAACGTCATTTTCCATCGGTATAAAAGAAAGCAGTTGTTAAAAACTCGTTTTAGTTTAATGAGCTGCAAGATTACTGCTATAAAATGTTATCAATCCCATGATTTTAACTAACCCGCCTTTCTTCTCCTCCCTGGTTTTACAAAACTATCCTTCCTCTACATCCGTCTTCACTAATGTCTCTGAGCCGTATTTAACTCCTCTCACCTCGTTTTCATTTTACACCCCAGCAGATTTCCTGGTGTGATGCTGCAAGCGAAAGTCTGCGGCTCAGCAGACTGCACTGCCTGAACAAGGGTGAGCACAAATGCCCAACCGCTCACCAACTGTTGTGTTAAAGAGAACTCAGTGCACGGCTTGGAGTTGTCATTCAGAGCGCTGCATGGACCAGCCAGGACGCGGAGCATGCAGAAGACAAGCATCGAGAGTTTAACCCCCCCAAAAAATGACTTTAAAGCAAATGTGACACAATCTGCAAGATTTCTTCACATATGGATCTGTCTGATTGGGATCTAAGCATTCATTCATAGGTGTTGTGTTTGAGAAGTAATACAAAGAGTGAGGCTTCAGTTTCTTTTGTCTGGGATCATTTCAAGCCAAATGATGCACTTTGGGTTAAAATGTCATTCTGTAATGATACAGCCTGTCAGATATTCCCTTCTCTGCCATTTCGATGCTTCTTGTGGCAGTAATGAACATCTGTCTGTGTTATGACGAGGTCTCAGGGCAACTCTGCGCATTGAAAATATATGTAAATGGATGCAACACCACTTGCAGCAATGATGTTATACCCTGAGCATACAGAAAGTGTGATTCCAACATAGAATCAAGCTGAACTCGGCACAAAATGCACCTCTAAGATGCATGCATGCAAAAAAGTGAAAAGAGCAGAGCAAAATGGCCGAGGGGTTTTCTGGAAACCTCTGGTGCTAATGAGTTATTTTATTTTACTCAAGAACATTTAAGTTGGATTTGGCTCCAAAGTCTTGACATGAGCAGAGAGTAAAATGAAATCTGGTTAAAAATCTTAAGTTTGACATGAACCCAACATCCTAAACATCGACTGTGGGCTTGTCCTGCCTCGATTATCCATTCTATCCTCTTATGGGTCAGATCCTTTGTCACAAAGCATTTTTCTCAAAATATGAAATGCACACACAGTCTATCCTTTAAAAAAAAAAAAAAAAGGGGTTGCACATATTCCTCTGTGGAGAGACCTGCAGGACCCTTAGAGGCATTTGGGGAAAGCATGAAACGCATTTTACCAAGATACAGCGTATTTACACTTCATTTAAGCCTTCATTAAATCACTTTAATTTATTAAACGTACATGCAGCAGTGAACTTTAAACTTTGATGGGTTATGCATTTGCATATGAAGTCCTCAGCATTTCTTAGTTGATTGACTGAACATCTCATTTGATCACTCGGCAGGTGAACCAGAAGATTTGTCTGCAGTAAAATGTGTTCAGCAAACTTCAGAACGGAGACAAACGTGATTTAAAGTCCATCTCTGGGTTTATTCCACACTCAGAAACCGTGGCAGTAAATGGAAATTAAATTTTCTTCAACAGTGTGACTGTCCTCCTTACGTTTCCTTTTATTGTGTTCTTTAAGTCATCCGTTGATACTGTATTTACATGGCGGTATAATAAACATGCATTACACTAAGTAAATTATGTAACAGACGAGAAGTGGAACATTCAGAGCCCATTTAATGAAATGTAAAAGCATCATTTTAATTTCCTCCTCTCATGCACTCCACTTCATATCTCTGTACCTCATATTTGCTAACTCGTCCACCCCCTCAGCCACTCAATATTTATCTCCCCTCATTGCTCGTTTTCTCTCCTTCCTTCTCTTGCTGCTTTTCAGCTTGAGCTTCATTTCCACCAGCGTGGGCTGAGCTGTAAGTGAGGAGGGAAAAAAAAAAAAAGGAGAGAACAGGAGGAGGTCGATGCAACGGTGAGCAGCTATATATCCCAACCGCTCTCAGGCACCTGAACGCCTCGCTCATCTAGCGGGGAGCGACTCGGAGGAGGGGATGAAAATAGACTCGGTTGGAAAAGACAGCCAAGTTATCAGACGCCGGCGTCGCTTACATTGTGATTTCACGTCCCCGGTGTTGAGGCTCGGCGGTGGAGGCGTTAACGCATTTGGAAGACTGTGAAATGTAATTGCGATGTATGCGCGGCTGCGGGAGTTTACTGCTAAATGAACATTCACAGGTTGTGTGTACTTCAAAGAAGTAAAAGTTATTGAGACTTTGAACAGCTTGAGGTTTACTGACAACTTCATTTGACACAGAGCAGCTCAAGTCTTTAATAAAGCTTTGAATCAAATGAATGGAGGAAAATATTTCAGGCAGTCTGGTTGGGTGTAAATAATATTGCATTTTGCAAAACATGATTCAAGTTTGAACGCCAGAAAGTGGACTAACTTGATTTCTACGCATGCAAGCATCTAATGCAAACGTAGCTATAAAGGTTTATAAAATAGAACTCGCATTGTATATTTTGAAACTAGGAAAAAGGTTTGCTTTAGATAAGAACTAATCCCCTTTTCATCAGAGTGAGGATACCGAAAGAGCTTTGAGAAAAGCTGTGAAGACATTTACCGGTCGCGACCCAAGACAGGACTTCACTTCAAAAATCTGAAGCAAAACTGGAATATTAAAAAGGAGGAAGCTCCTCAATATGGGATTAGAAGAGGTTATTAGACACACAGAGGTAAGAGGTTTGGGCTGAGTGAAGGTGATGGAGGAATATTGTGAGTAAAAATACTCATAAAGTCACTGCATGTGACTGAATGTCTTTTCCCCCTTTGGGTTCCGTTTCATACAATGCAAAATATTAGTTGTTCATGATGAACTTGGAAAAATGTCATTAATGCTGGAGTGAAAGCACAAAGTATTTTTTTTTTTTTTTACAAAAATGGCAGATTTTGTAGCATCATTTTATAACTTTAATTGGTTTTGGGACAGAATGTGAGCATGTTTAGTGTTGGTTGGATTTTCTTAAAAGTAGAAGTATTGGCAACACTATTTGAAGCACAAGACTGACATCACACTGTCAGACATGACACCTATCATGAACATGAAGGAGTCTTTATGAATGTCTGTGACTGTTGTCATGAACTGTCATTTGGTAAATAACATTTTAACTGCAAAGTTGCTTTAAAAGTTTCATTAAATGTCAATTAAAAGTGCCGACTTTGCCTTATTTGGTAAATAAAGACACTTTGATGCAACGTTGACTAAACTAGAGGCTGCATCTATTCTATAATACGACTTTGAACTCGTAAAACCAAAACATAATCGGCTCCAGTTTTAACAAATGCTTGCTCTTCATGCTGGCAGCCAAGATGACTCTTTCCATTTCATCTCTCCTTCAATCTACCACCTCCTTTCTAAGACGGTTCAGTTTCTGTTTCGGGACGATGTTATGCAAGACGTTACACTCTTCCTCTTCAGCTCTTTCTATTCTTACTTCATCATCCTTCCCCTCCACGTCTTTCTTCTCCCTGGAGGAAATCTTTTACTCATCAGCAGAATTTTGCGAAGCTAAACTCACTTCAGCTTACAGACAGTCGAGCAAAACTCTGAGCCGTCGCTCTGCCCGTGGAGGCTGCTCTATATTTATCCTTCAATCAGCCTCACTGAGGTCAGCCTGAGCAACGGCTCTGTGCTGCTTTGATTTGATAAGACCTCAAGCCATCATTTCATAAAATGATGCATTGTGTGGTTTGACATCACTAAAAATCTCATGGCATGTTAATCTTATCGGATTTCGACACTGAAACTTCAATTTTTTTAATCAAACTCTGAAAAAAGTATGGGAAAAAACACACTTTACTGAAACTACTTTACAGGTGTAGCTGAGCGGTCCAGTGTAAAGGATGTCAGAATGCATTTGATAACATTTTAAACTTTAAAGTCACATGACACTAGAGCATTTACACATCCTTTAAAGGAGGAGAACTTGGTCCTTCTCACTTGCTCCATTAAGCTTCAGTTATATGAGCATGATATTTTGTTTTGCTGGTCTTCCCTTCTCCCAGATGGGGATGCTGGAGATGCAGGAAGAGGACCTGCGTCTCTGGAGCTGGAGAGTTTGATGCTAAGTGAGGCGGACCAAACGCAGGACGAGTGGGCTGCTGTGACTTATATTGCTGTGATGTGATGCTAATAGAGGATAATGACTGAACTTGGACAAACTTTCTTCCACTGCCTTGCAGAGTGTGGAAGACAAAAAAGAAATCGGAACAGAGCCTGTAGCGCTCAACTTCTTCAGTTTGTCAGGAAGCTGTAACTCATTATGAGGTTGACTGCGGGGAATAACAACCGCCTTCAAATCGTGTACAAGTCTGAGACTTTAGAAGCATGCATCAGGTGGTTTTAGTAAAACTGCAGCCACTCTCTCACCTGGGAAATCATTTTTGTTGCAGTTTGCTGTTGCTTTAGCCCTCCTCTTTCTGCTGTTCACTCCGTTTACATCAGTCTTGTTAAATAAAGTTTTCATTTTATTTCACAACATGCAGCTCAGCGATTGGCTCCATCCTGATTCAGAGTTAGTCTGTCATCTCTGAAAAAAGCTGTGATTACATCTAGAGCGTTTTTTTTCCTCTAACCCCAAGTAGTAAACACTCACACATAAATTATTGGTCAAATTAATTCAATGTCTAATTAAATAAAATGCACTTTTAGAAACACACAATCATTTGGACTTAAAAACAAAACAAAACAGAGATTTCAGAATTCAAACAGTTTTTGCAGTTTTCACACCTCTTTTCCACACGCAAACTGAAATAAAAAAGATTTTCAATGTTTCATAAAGTGAGTTTTTCATAAAGTGTTTTTGTGGACCCTTTGTGACTGATACAATCCAACCATTACTTAGTGTTTCAATGGTGTGGGGAGATTTAAGTAAAGCTTCAGCGTTGATTTCCTGCACATCTGATGCTGTGGTATGCAGAATGTGATCTCCAGCTAAGCCTGATGGCCACAGATTTATCGGACATGCAGAAAAAGTCTGTGGCATTATAATGTAAACTCAGAGGCCAGACATACCGTGAATATGTGCCACTGCTAAAATGTTTTCATAAAAGCTTATGAAATGTTGCACAAATTAATTTTATACACCATTCACATGCTTTGTCTACACTAAAGAAGATTTAGACACTGGGAAAGTTGAATGCTTGCATCATAAACTGTGTATTGACAATACACACAAGCAGCAGATTCAGAAACAATTATTTAGTTTGTGAGAAAATACCGACTACATCATGCTAAAAAAAAAAAAAAAAAAAAAA
>NW_015114449.1:61747-72841 GCF_001443285.1 Poecilia latipinna | reverse complement strand
AAAAAAAAACAATCAGGTGATTAGCTGCACCAGTGAATTTGCTTTGGAAAATTAAGGTGGTGACTTTTTGTGGTCAAAGTGGTCGCTTTTCCTTTAAAGAAAATTAGAGCCTGAATGGATCTGAAAACACTCGATGTGGTTTGCTTAATAAAACGGCGAGATGCCCAACTGATTGAAAACAAGCCCTGATTTATAATTGCCGACACAAAATCAAGAAGAAAAGCTCAGAATGGAAATAAAACGGCTCTCTTGAATTGTCTGTCTATATCTGTCTTGCTTTTATTTCTTCATCCCTCAAGTGTCTGACACAGATATTGCTCTTGTTTTGTAATTTTCCGTCTCGTATGTTTTGCCCCCTTTCTTCTTCCTTTCCGCATCTTGCATCACAGCTTCGCTTCCCCCTCAGTTTCCTTCCTCGCCTCTTTTTCATCTCAACCTGCTCATCCTGTCCATTTTAATCTTCCTGCGGCGTCTCCTCTCTGCTCCATCCCAGCTCCTGTCTGTATTAAAAACTATGAGCCGAGCGTCTTTTGTGCTGCCGCGGAAGATATTGTTTCCTGTGTCTGTGGGCAAATGGACGATTCTCTGAAGTTAGCAGAAAACAGTGTTTTGACTTCATCTGGCATTCTTTTTCCAGATGAATTGAAATGTCTCATTTCGAAAGTAAATGAAGCAGACCGAAACAAAACTGCCCGCCAGCTTTTCCATCAGCGCCATCATTTCAGCAGAGGTTTATCAAGCCCGAAGGAAAGGACTGGCTGTTAGAAACACTGGACATTATTCTCTCACAGCCTTTGTTTCACAAATATTTTTTGCATATTTTTACAACTTTAAAACAAATCCAACATTAACTACAACAGAAAGTCCTCTATTTATTACAGCAGAGGGAGAAGATCTGATTTAGCTTCCAATATTATTGCCAGGCAACAAAACAAAACACTGGGAGTTCAGTATACGAGTCATTTCTTTTCCATTTTCTTTAGCTTAAGATGATTCATCATGTTTTTATAGTCCTAGAGATGAGAAATGTGAGTCATTGTGAATTATTTGTTTGCAAATATGACAATGGAAATGTTTCCATAAGGCTGTAGAGTAGATGGTTCACTTTAGTGCAGTTTTATTTAAAATATTTACAACTGAAAGAAGCCAGGCACATTAATTAAAAAGACGCATAGAAGAGGAATGTTTCATTTTAAAGTCTTAAGGCTTTGAATTCTCTTTCCTGTTAATTTATAGGTAATTCCATGTAGATAAATCATTGCTTTGCATCAGAAATCACATCATTTATTCCATAACTGGTTTTGTTGTGTATTTGGAATCAGTGTCAAGTTTTTCTCCTTCCTTTCCATCCCAAACATTGTCTGTTAAACACTGATGTCACCACTAGTGGTTTCCCATATGACCAAGTCAGGCATGGTTCTGTTAGCGAGCGCTCCATGATGCTAACTGCCTTAGCTTAACTGAGCCGAGTCGGTACTGCATGTTGGTCGCCCCCTGTAGGTTTGAACATGAGCTACAGCAGCGCTCAAAGTTTTATTTTTTAAATAACGAATCTCTCATTTGTGTCCATGGACTGAATACTGTGAACATGACTAATAAATGTGCAAGCATGCTCACCAACTACGAGTATAGATTTATGGATTGACCTTTATTTCTCTGCTGACCACAGATAAGCTCTGAAGCGCCAAGTTGTTATAATAGCTCCCTGAAGACATGGAAACCTTTACGTAAAAGCCTGTCTCAAAACTCATTCCCTGTCATAATGACATGATCTTATTAGAAACGCCAATCATGTGTCGTATTTATCCTGCAGTCGTATAACAAACTCCTCAAATTCAAGGAGAGAAAAACACGGCATCTGCAACTGCAGTTCTCAAATCAAAAGCAAATATATCAACATTTAACTCATGTCATCAGAATCATTATGCTAAAGAGGTTTATGAAAACAAAAAAAAAACAAAGAGCTTTTAATTAATCAAAACGAATTTTAACCAACTCAGTGACTTGTGCGGAAAGCTTCCCTCTTCCTTTGAACAAGTGCCCATAAAAAGTCGATGAGTTAAAAGACAGGCGACTGGCCCCTCTCTCCTCGCATCGATCCACGAGAGGAGACGGATCAAAAAGATGGAGGCAAACACAAAGAGCTGCCAGCAGAGGAGCCAGATCAATACTGGGATTATGTATGCCTGCTGGAATATTTGTGTTTGACACAGATGATGTTCAGTTTTGATAGAAATATTGGTGCGATCAGACTGGCTTGATGTATATACAAAAAAAAAAAAAAAAGAGCAGAAAATCTCAAGTCGAGTGCTGCTGTAGATCTTATAGGGCACAAAGTGCCTCAGAGAGGTTCAGTGAAACTCAATTTCCATGCTTCGTTCCAGCGGACAGCTTTCCCCGTAAACTGCATGAAAATGTGACATAAATATTTAAGACACGGTCGTTTCACTATCGGCAGCCTAAAATCCATCAACAGAAATTTCTAAAAGATGCCGCTGTTCTGTTTTGACATAATACAATATAAAAGAGTTAAAAGAAAAAAAAGAAAAAAAAAAGTAAGGTGACTGTAATGTGGTTCTTCATACGAGAGGACAAGTTGACCCTGTCAAATTATACTGGGTCCCTGACAGCCTGGGTCTCGGAGACGGAGGCTTCAGTAGCAAGTGTAAACACTGTCTAGACGGAGAGATGGTGGGAATATGTGCTGGGAATGAACCGAACAGAGAGAAAGGCTTCGCTGCGGAACATTTATATGGCTTTAAATCTTTGAGGGTTATAATAAAAAATGCAGACTACCCAGGCTGATCTTGGATTTATTTATATATAATTTGGAGGACATTAAACTCGCTGTCCCGTCACAAACCAGAGACGTTTAAACTTCAAAGCACAGCATGAATCAGCGATATAGTTACTCCGGGATTTTAACTTTTCCTAACAAATATTTCAAACAATTTTCAAAAAGAACATTCCAAAATTATTGTTGCATCTTGTGTCGTCTACTTTGATCATGATTAGTCCACATTTAATTCAAAGGTTTTAAACATGAACGAATTCAGCTTTCTAAGGTAACTTTTTAAAGAAATTCACTTTTTATATCACATTTTAATATCAGTCCCTCGTCAAACACATACTCAGACTGTTGCTTCATCTCAGCCATGCATGTTTGAGAAATCCTTGATTCTTCCTTGGCAGCCTTTTGGGGGTGCCTAAACGCTTGCCCCTCGAGACTAGCAACAGCAGCCAATGTCCAGCACCTGGCAGAACTGTGTGCCGAGTTTGTCAAATTTACTGCAAAGCTCCTAAGAACGGCTGTAAACACCATCCATGGACTGATGTGACGACATGCTGAAGGGGGAGTCGCAGAAAGGCTTCTTAAAGAGACAGCAGCCCATTTCAAGGCTTCAGATACGACTATGAAGTCAAATTTCTTTTAAATTGTTTTTGATACTCAGCCGTTTTATAACAATTAAGGTGACAGTTACTTAACTGCCATATTCAAGGTGACAAACTGGTGACATATTACATATTTTAAAATGGAATATTTTGTACATTCGTTCATTAAGGTTTTCAACGATTTGAAAACCTGCAGAGTCTCTCCTTTAGGAGATTCTACTGACTCCCAAATGAATCGGCTCAATTCATAACACCACATTCATACCAAGAGATTCTAGCCCTAAGATAAAAGCCCACTGTTTTCACATCGAGTTTGTCAATATTCTCAAGCAGTACCAGGATTAGAAATACACGCAGATATGCACAAACAAACAAACTCAGCAGGCAGCTTCTAACTTGCGAAACCCAGTGTTTGTGGAACCTCTCAATCAATACCTTTTAAGTGTCGGGTAACTCGGGCTCACGGTGCAGCACGTCATAACATCGATCTGCGGCTATTGGATTTTCTTTTTTGCCATTCCTCCAACCCTCCACAAATCGAACTTATATTATTTTCACGTATGTCTCCAGAGGAAAGCCTTGCTCTAAACCTCAGGGAGCAACGAAGCACCTGCAACATTCTGGTATGTAAATATAATCAGTCACAAACGCAGCGAAGCGATCAGAGAGATGCAGAACATCAGTAAGACTGGTTCTGATTAAATTAATGGACTCAAAACCATGTTTGGCTATAAGAAATAAAAGCAAATTCAGGTATATATATATATATATATATATGAGCAACTTATGAATAAAGCATAAAATTAGTGACGCTAAGGAAGGACTAAACATAATCACGTTGCTTTGTGGGAGCAGAAACTGCTTTAGTCTTTAGGTCCGAGTTGAACCCTGAACCCATCAGAGTCCAGAGTTTCTCTCAGCTTCCATGTTCAGCTGCACCAGGAACTCCCACCTGTTCTGAAACCAAGCTGCTTCTTGCAAAACCAGCGCAGGAACGACAAAGGTCTTATCTGCAGATCAGCAGCACAGATCAGTGATCAAAAACCAGCTGCACATAAATGGCTGGAATGCCAGCCATCTGCCAGGGACGGGAAGCTGAGGAAGCGATTTTTCAGCACCTGGTGCAGCGTCGACGGAGCGAGGCTGGGTGCTCAGATGATCAAAGTTCCAACTCTGGGAAATTCTGTTAAAACTCGGAGTCGGGGGAGATCAAAAAGTTTCCCTGGGTACAATCACAGAGCTGCACAGCACACCTATGTGAGCTTTATGAAAAATGATACCGAGGCTTGGGAAAGTGGTGAGGTTGGAGGTCTGTAGCATGTATTGCAAAAGTAGTTCCAATGAGAAAGTAGTATTAAAGCTTTGAAAATTAGACTGAAATAAACCTGATAGTTTTTATTATATTTTAAGGTTTAAGTAACTCTGACACATAATGTCCACAACTGTTAATGATTACATTAATGAGAGACACAGTAGCTCTGATTACTACTTACTAAATTTGGATCCAGCCAAATATAATTTGATGCAAAACAACACAATCCCTTAGATTTTAGAGAGGAAATTACGGCCGGTATTGAAGATGAATCCAGGAAAAAAAACAGCATTTTAGTATTCATTTGGAATATTTTGCAGGTATCAAAGTTATTTAATTATTTAAAAGTTCTGCTGGGAAAATCTAAAATTGTCAAACTAAGCAGCATGAAAGAAACAAATGGAGGATGGGATTTCTAAAGTTACAAAAACTCTTTCCAAACAAAAAGTTTGGCATTTGGTGGAGTCACTGAACAATAAAATGCCATCAAAGAGATTTGCGGGAATTCACATCAATATATAAAAAACAAATCCCTTCTGCACGCTTTATAAAGATGGATCTCATCACTGGACGTACAGAATGCTCATTAATATGAAAAACCGAAGCAAAATAAGTGATAATTCAAGAACTGTCGCCGTCAGCAGGACAAATTGTTCAACAGAAAGCCAGAGACCGAGTTTGTTTGTGACTCAACAGATTTTTGTCTACAGCTGATTTAGACCAACATCACTCCCAGAAACCCCTTCCAACATCTGTCCTCATTGCACTTCTACAGCCATCCTTTCACTCTGGCATCACAGATTTACAACTTTCAGATGTACGACCCTTCTGCTGCCAGATGAGCAGGACCTCCGGAGCCTTATTGGCCGTCAGACCGATGATAACAGGAAGTACGGGGAGACAGAACGGCGGCGTGACAGTGAGAGAAAGATTACGAGGAACTGGAACATACTTGAAGCCTGGTGCCATGTTGGCGCATGTCCCGGTGCGAAGCCAGATGCAGTAAGGGTCACGAGAGGCCAGGCAGGCTCTGGAGGAGGAAAAGGAAGAAGACGGGAATTTATTGTTATTTGGCCGTCCAGTGGGCTCCACGTTTTCCTTCATGAGGTTAAATTCACACACAGGCTCAAGTTCAAGTGGTTCACAAACAATTCAGGACTCCCCATTTTCCCCCAGCACTGATCTAATTTCTTCATTATCACATAATAAACCTGTTACTTCTCTGTTTGTCTTCATTGATTCAGCTCACTCTGCTCATCTCCAATGTTTAGCTCTGCGAGTTAACGTGGACATTTCAGTAGTTTCTAATCAGTTGCTCTCCATTCAAAAGACCAATCAGGATTTAATGAAACATTTCATTAAATTTCAAGACCGACACACAATTACTGGTAAAACAGGAGCCAATAATGAACAATATGGCAAAAATATATTCTTTTAAAGTTAAATCAAAGTTTAAATATTATTGCAAATAAATAAAAAAAAACAACCCTTGGAAAATACAACAAAACTTGTAGAACAAGGAAAATATTTAGTTCTTTGTGTAATTTTGCCAAAACTTATGATCCAAAAAGTGTAACTTAAGGACTAAAATAAAAATCTATTTTAAATTACAAGGTAGAGATAAGTTAAGCAAAGTGGAGTCTTTTGGGGATTTAAGATTTAAATCTCACTTGTATTCTCTCTGTTTTGATATGAATTATTGATAATTGGATTTTGTTGCAGTTGTTCGTATACGAAGACCTAAAGAAAAACCGATCTTCTCCTTACCGTCCACATTACAGTATCCTGCTATTAAGATAAAAGTAGAACCTTCAAAATGGCCTGTTGACAGTCGTCACAAAATATCTCTGCAAGTCAGATAAACAAAGACGTGTTCAAAAACAGACCTGCATTTAAGATCAAGGACACATTGATAATACAACGTCTGAGTTTCCCCTGCCTTTGTTTAGAGACGGTGAGCTGTCACCATCTTTTCATGTGTTTCTGAAACACACACAGCCAAACACGCTCGTGACAGCAGCTGCCATCAGGTAGCCGTTTCAAATCTAGCAGACCCTCGGTAACGCAAACAACGGCCGCCAACAACTCGCACGTGTTTGCACATCTAGTCTCAAACGCCTTCATCCATTACCAGTCCAGTTTTATTCGGGCTCTGCCCATCAATCACGCGCAAATGCACAGTGGCACAATTCACAAGCAAAACACCGAGGCGACACGGCGGCCAGCCAAAACAGCAGTGTAAGTATTTACCAGTGCTGTCAAACCGTCACATCGCAAGTCATTCTGAATAAAGAGACCAAGTCCCAGCGACCAGGGGGTGAAGTCAAGGCAACAGTCAGAAAAAAAAAATAAAAATTTTTTGCTTTCAGTAGAAAAACAAGTTCAGGTTCAGGGAAATTAATGATACTGCAAGCAAAAGACAAAAGGCACAAAAACTAACAGACAAGCAATCTGACTTCAAAAAAATGAGCAACAGTAAAATGTGCCAAAACAACACATAGCAGTAAATACAAGACAGGGAGCGGGCCAACAGTGTGCATAATCATTAACCAACCATTACTAGTAAGATGGAAAAAATAAGCAGATCATCAATCCTTAAAGTTCTAAAGTGGGTCGGACAACTAGAGTTGACCAATAAATCAGGTATATTATATATATGTGTGTGTGTGTGTGTGTGTGACAGACACATGAGAAACATGAAACAGAGTTTTCATTTATTTCACTGAACTGTGATCCAGAACCGCACAGCATTCTGGGGAATGTAGGCAGAAGAAAGGCTTTAGCCGCTCACAGCCAGATTAGCTAGGTTGGTGGCATCAACTCACTCACTCACTCGTTTGTTACCTAGCAACTCACTCATTCTTTGGTTACCTAGCAACAACCAGTTGAGTAACTTGCGCAGCAGTGGTTCAAGGTTTTGCCACTGTGCCTGATAGCAGTTTAAAAAAATATTTCATAACAGGTTTGCCTGCATTTCAGATATGTAAAACAGCAAAAAGAAAATCAATAATTATTGAACATGCTCCATATGGAATGCTTATATTGTGATACGTTTTTCAGCCATATTGTTAGCATAGCTCCACCTCCTAAAGTTTACATTCTTCCTCTAGTTTCCACTAGATGTAAAACACGAGGCAACCTTCTTCTGCTGCTCCATGCCACAGTTCTGATGCAACATGCCTATTATTGGTACTAAAATGAGTCCCACATGTGTTCTGACTGTTGATCCAGGCTGCATTTCAACTCCGCCAACCGTAGCTGCATTTGGCAAGAGATTATCCTTCCACAGATGTTAATTTAAGGTTGATATTAACCAAAATTTACCTCAAATATTCTTCACCAACAATTTGCTTCATTACACCGAAAGCAGACGTCTTGTTCATACTCGTTAGTTTTTCCGAATCCGAGTCTCGGTTGGGTGTAAAACCCACAGTGAAGCTGTGGTGTGTTTGACTAGCAGCAGAGCGTGCGTGGCTTTGCGTGATGGAGTTACAGCTGGTGCAAGCCTCGCTTTGCCACTGCAGCTGTTGCCACACCAGACTGGCTGGCTTTCATTCATCCTGCTCAGTGATTAAAATGAGCCTGATTAACACCAATGTGAGTGTGTGCATGTGTGTGTGAGCGCACATGCATCCCTCTAAAGTGATGAATGTGCTCTAATTTGGGCAGTGAGCTCTGTTCTTTTCAGCCTAATGAAGTCTATAAATAAAGTTCTTTAATGTTCATGTTTTACGATTCAGATTCCCCCCATTATTACCCCGAATGCACATGTGTTTCTACAATATTTATTATGCTACCAAATTAGGCTTGCTATTTTAATAGTTAAATAGATTTGTAGCTAACAAACTTGAGACTTTGTTAAACTCGTACATCTCACAGTGACTCCAATTTAAATTTTAAAATACATTTTGATTGAGTGTAATTTCCCTACGATTAAACGTTTGTATGAAGTCGTTAGTTTTATTCCTGTTTCCTTACTTTTTACAGGCTCCATGTTGGGTGCAGCGGCTGAGTGGCACTCTGATCACACAGCTGGTAAAAGCAACAAACACTGCATGATGGTCCTTGTCCAACTCCAGTCCCAGAACCCTCCTGTCCTCCTGACCCTGAACATTGCACCTGAGCACACAAACGGAAAACGGAGCACTGCTCTGAAATCCGGGCACATTTTTCAACGCCAGCGGTAGGCGGATTAAAAACGAGAGGAGCAATACTTGGAGGGCTTATAAACGTCGATGTCCTCCAGGAGTTTGGATCCAAAGCTGTCATTGGGATGTGTGCTGGCCAGAACTTTCAGGACACGGCCGTCGTCTGAGCCCAGGAACATGACTGTTCTGTCCTTAAGGGGACCGGCTGAAACATCCACCACAATCTGGGTCAACTTGGACCTGAAAAAAAGAGAAAGAGGAGAAAAAGAGCTTGAAAATCCAATCTGTGTTGTGAGTTATTAGACGCTTGTAACGCCTCCATAACCTCAATGTCCAGAAAGTGCATCTAAAAATTCAACTTTTGTCAATATTTCTTGTGTATTAGGAAATCATCAGCTACTATTACAAACTTATCTATACAGTTAATAGTTAAGACAGGTTAATTACTGTATAGTTGCAAGAAATTGTTTAATAATCCAATAAATCAATCAGTAAAGCAGTTCACAGCCGGTTTTAGAGGAAAATCTGACCCAAGAAATCTAACAAGGGGAAAATCTGTCCTCATTTGGTCATAATACACAGAGTACTGACAGCATCAAGAAGAGTCATACCACCAGGAGAAAAGCTGCAATGATTTTGGCACCATATTAAAAAGGCTAAAAAGTGAAATAATGTGGTTTAAACCTCAAACTAGTTCCAGCTGTCTTTACATGATAAGCAAAAATATCGGTCTCATATTGAAACAAGAATCTAAATTTCTCTTTATGGTTTAGAAATCTGCATCAATTCTTACAGAAATCATTCAAAACCAACCATTTGATTTCTACTTTACTTTTATCGTCACTTATCCTCGTTCTTCATAAAACTCGCATCAAAATGGAAACAAACTGAGGCTCACTCCTTACCCAAGAGTCGAACTGACTAATGCTGCATGAAGGAGTCAGCAGATTTTCGCTACCCTTCGGATATCTGCATCATCATTATCTGGGTCAGCCTGGACCTCTCCAGCAGAGAGGCTAATTCGAACATGGAATTAAGAATCTCATTCTCATTTCAGACTGGTAATTAGAATCCATCAGAAACTCATTTGAAATCTACAGCCGGAGATTAAAAAGGTCACAGAATCTCCGAGCTGCCGAGTCGGTGGGAGCCGGAGCAAGAACTTACTGTGAGCCAGCATCTAATCACGGCTGATACAGATGATTATCCTCCAGGCTTTAGGTCGGGTAGCGGATTCACTATCCCTCGCTGTGGCTGTAATTTTCTAACTTGCCCCTTCCGGGTACACTTTACATCCTCCTCTTTCATTTTGACCTTTAAGAACTCTTTTTTTTTATTGTCCTGGCCTTCCTGGAGCATTTAGTTCAGGTTTTCTCTGGGTGATTAAAAAAAAAAAAAAACACCAAAGCGTTTTGCTTGTTACTGCAGTCTGGCATAGATGTACTCACACTGCTACAACAGCACATCTGACAATAATTTAAAGAACAGATTTATTCGTGGATGCCAATTTCTGCCAAAAACAAGAAGAAGAAGAGTATGAAGGTAAGGGGGATTTGGGCAGGTGTCATCTGTGGGTGTAAGCCAGTCAACACCTGCTTATCTTGTGAAGCAGACTCCGTCTTTCCCACTATCTGCAGCAGGTGTAACGGTTGCTACATTTTCTATCTGACAGCAAATGACAAACTTAACTCTTTCCACCTACATGCGTAACCTGGCTATTGCTGATGATTTGGACCATGCATCGCGGGATGAGCGCTTTCTAAAGGTCTAAAAAGAAAGCATTTTACCCCAGCAAAACATGCATGTTTAATCAAACTTCACAGACGATCTGGAGCAGAACATAATGGCTCATGTGTTTCCAAAATGGAGCTCTGATATTTTAAAACATAATCAGTCTCGTTCATGGCAGAGAACGTGAACCGGAACCAGCTCAGCATTCATATTGTGACTTCAGGAAGCGGACAGGAAGCTCTGATGCGTTTTACCTGCTCGACGTCCGTGTGAAGCAGGGCCGGTCGTTGACGGAGGGAACCGCCTCATCCATCAGAGGATAAGATTTGATGAAAGTCAACATCTCATCTGGGAACTGAACCGAAGATTTGTAGTCTGAGGCCGGACCGTCGCCTGCACAAGTACCAGGTCTGGGAATAAAAGAAAAGAAAACTTTTACAATCAGCAACCTCACTACATACAATATGATAATATTCAAATCATGCACACAATATTTTTCAGCGTCTAGAT
>NW_015114449.1:37281-58101 GCF_001443285.1 Poecilia latipinna | reverse complement strand
GTCTAGATTAAAGTTTCTGATTACTCTGACTTGTAGAGAAAGGCTCACCTTGGTCTGGGAACTTGTTCGTCTGGCACTGGAGTCCAGGAAGAGTCACTGGTCCTCTGCTCTTTGAACTTCCCGTTGAAGACTTTCTCGATGTCGTCCATGTAAAAGGCACAAACTGCTGAGCCTGGGATGCTGGAGAGACGCAGGAAGTAATGACAGCAGGTATGCATCATGAAACATTCTGTCTTATGTCACGTGCCTCGTCTGCGTGGGTCTGTTGGTGCCGGTTCTGAACTGGGAGCTTGTTTTGTTTGTTGTTTGGCAACCTGTTGGCCCAAGTCGGCCACAAAAACCTAGCAATAACCCAACTGTCTCGCACCAGGATGCCCAGCAACAAACGCAGCATTTCTGACTCGCGCCAGGATCCATTTAGCAATTTAAAGTTTATATTTCCACAACGGCAACAAAATCCAATATTGGACTGACTACTCCACCCACTGAGCCACGTTTGCCTTTGTAAACTCAATTTTTATAAAATAAGCTGCAACTAATGAGGTCAGCCTCATGGATTATTATGAGTATTCTGAAAATGGAAGGAAAAGAAAGAGCACAGAGTAAAAAAAGGAGGTAAGGGGATTAATTAATTGAAAATGGCAAGGGAAGAGAGATTCCAAGAAAAACCTGTATATATTTTGCAGACAGTCATGTAAAGCTGTACCTGAGAAGACCCCATTTGACATGTTATTATCCCTGACCCAAATCTTAACAGGGACCCAATTTCTTTGTGAAATCTTTAAGTCCCGAGAGTGAGAACCTGGGTACCGCGTTCCTAGTTTTTAAATGATGTCCTCATTTCCATAAATGTCGAGTGAAGGAAACGTCTTTGCTTTCCAACAATAACCACACACATCCCTTCTAACAAAATGTACACATTTAAAAAAGGCCCTGCCTTTCCAAATGACCTGCTTAACAGCTAAAGTACCTTTACTTTTTAATTCAACTAAAACTGATATAATTTCTTTCATTTGGAAGAGGGATGCAATAAAAAACGCATGCACCAGTCTTCTAAAACATTTTCCTGCATATTTTTTCATTAATTCTCCACTTTGATAAAAGTGTCTTAATTTTCTGTCCACTTTCCAAAATTATGCTCAAAGGAGGATGCCCTACAACCAGTTTTACAACTGAAGACAGCCACGCATACTAAAACTACTAATTAACAGAAACCTCAAACACATGAGCTTTCTCACCAAAGCAACTTATTTCCTGCAAAATGTCTTAACATACTTGGTGAGCTCACCTGTTGGACTGAGTGGTAAACACGCCAACAACTGCTGGCCTCTGGTTGATCTGCAGCACGTTGGTGAGAGACTGAAGAACATCGAAGTAGAAGAAGGAGTCTCCTGGAACCGAACAGTTCAACCGGGCCTGACAAAGACAAACTGATTTACAGATGGGCAGGAAATATTTGGAAGTGTTGCAGTCACCTTAGATGTTTTCATCCACTCCAGTTTGCTCTCATGCTAGGCTAGCGTTAGCATATTTACACCGTTGTGGTATGAAACGGTGTCCTTTTCCCATGGTTATGCATCATAAAAGCTGTCCAAAAGTAAAACAGAAAGAAAGAAAAAAAAAATCCTTCGAGCTGCACTGCATCCAAAACCAGAAAAATTAGGAACGAAATTTTACAAAGAACAAATCAGAGCTACTCCAACATGCTGCCACAATGAGGTTCAATTCTAGCTTATTTATAACTGTATTTATACGCACACAGCTGCATTCTTCCATCCTGACTCTGATCAGATACTTGAGATCAAATCGACACATCTGCAACTTTCACTCAAGAAAATCACCTTCAGGAAGGAAGTCCAGTATCTATCCAGAACTCTGGGTGATCCTCCGTTATCATTCTTACAGACACGCGCGACTCGAGAAAACACAACCTGCGAAAATTAAAAAGAAGGAAAAAAAAATGACGACGAGTAAACATTGTGCGTAGCTCATTTAAATTCATTTTAAAAGAATACGTTTTACTGCTTTCAGGATTACAAAAACACAACAAACTACTGTTTAAAAAGGATTTATGGAAATATAAACTCATCTTTTAGGGTTCGTTTCTGTTTCCTGGTTTTAAAAAGTTTCAACCAACTTGTTTCATTGTGGAAGAGACTTTTCACACATGCACGTACCTTGCCCAAGGCTGTATATTCCACTGCGATCTCACTCAGGAAAAAGTAGACATAGTTACCATAGTCGATGGCATGCAGGAAATGAGGCTCTGCAGAGAGAAAAGAACAACAATCATCTGTTTCATCTATTTTCAAGGTGCATTTTTCTCTAACGTTTAAGCTTCGTTTCTGTTGTTGAAATCATCCCTGGAATGATCAGGTTGGAAAAGCTGATTCTACGGTTTCCAGAATCCTTTTCAGAAAAAAAAACAAAAAAACTAAATATTGGGAGTTTAAATTAAAAGGGTTGACTCCTACTGTCCGTCTTATACAGTCAACAGATTTATTATTCCTGCAATCCACCAGGGCAACACTAATTTTAATTTATTTCACCATTAGGTGGACCAATAAGGGGCAATACTAATGTGGCCGTACCACTTTTGAGTTATAAGATCAATTACATCTGCCTATATAAACACAAAAATACAGTTTTGGGGCTTCAAAGCATTTAAAACTTCTCACTCTAAACACTAACATTACAAGTTGTATTTTGAAAGCAAACCCGTTTCCTTCATTTGCTTTCCATTGAGGTTTTAATAGAATAATTTTTCTCAACATGAAATCAGAGGCTCAGCTTTGGTTTCAGCAGGTTTACATCATATGTGCCTGCTGTGAAGATCTGCAACACCACGAGGGAACATACAAAGCATCTGTAGAAGTCTGTCACAGACTTTAGGGACTCATTGACTACAAAGAATATTTCACACAACTGGTAACCATTGCAATTTATTCTGTTAAAAGCCGTGAAAGATCTTTAAAGGTTTTAATACTGATGCAAACGTATTCAAATTAGAGAAAATAGCTCGGATTTTAAATGTAGTATTAAGTCGATGCATGCTGCAGGCTGCGCTGCTGAAAGGTGTGGCGCCTAAAAGTTATTAAAGATCAAAACTAAAACGCTGCCGATGGTGAAGATGATTCCAGCCATGAAGTGATCAAAGTCAAGTTTCTGCAAAATACCTCTGAGCCATTTGGAGTCATATTTGACGGTCCTGAGTACCGGCCGGCCCTCGCCCAGGCTTCTGTAGATGACAGCATCGCTTGCTAGAAAGTCCGTCATGGTGGCCGAATAGAAATCTCCCCCTGCAAACAACAGGACGGAATAAAATTAGAAAAACGATTTAAAGCACCATCTATTACAGGTAATTAAATGTCCCAGACAAATAAATGCTTCATTCTATGTCTAACTATTTACTTGTTTAAATTACCACCAAAAACTTGGGGATGCTGCATGTCGAAGTATTAGAAATTCAGTAAGTAGGAATAAAATCAAAGTTCTCATGACATTGATTGCATTTCATTTCAGAATGATTGATGAAAATATGAAGTGTTTTTATGATAAACTTGTTGCACTGGTGCATGTAAACCTGTAGAGATCCCTTCACCTGGTTTACTGAAACTTACCAGCAAACAATCCAACATTGGACTGAATGGACTCGAACGGACAGCGAGCCTGACCCACCACTTCCTCCCCAACCTGCTCCAAGGAGGTCATCTGAACACCAGAGAAAGAAAATCACATTCCTGCCCCTCCGCCTCCAAAACAAACCAAGAAACTCAAGACACTTTAAAATAATAAAAACATCTGTTTTGGTTTGACCTTTTGGAAAGAATTTGCAGAAATATGAACATGATGTCTGCAAATAATCTGCCAGCGTCAGTCAGTGTTCAGCTGCAAATCACTTGGTGTTGCTGTGCTAATAATTCACACATGTTGTGCTTCATCCTTCCATACTGCAATGAGACTGACGGTAACGGCACAGATGAGCGCATTTCAAAAACAAAAGGTCACCGTTTAAAATTCATGACAAAACAGTTCCTTTGGTAACAAATCCCTCAGTTATTTGGCACACACTGCAGAAAAAAGCCCAAAAAATCCATCAGGAATCTCAACATCCGTTTGCGAACAAAGGACACGTTTGTGCCTGGGATAAGGTTCTGTTTTATATATTTGGTTAATTATGCTGCTAATATTCAGGCTGGCCCTTCGGTATCATCTCAGCGTCGCCCTGGCAGACGAGCCGACAGCAGCTTTCTGAGTGCGTTAGCTGAATCTCTAACAGAGAGACTTTCGCCTCCCGAGAAGCCTCATAAATACACCTGTCTGCTATTTTCTCCCTTGGGGAGCTGAATCCGTTTCGAGCTGCAAATGCTGAACTCCCCGACGTTTCTGCCAACCTACTTTGCCGTTTTAATTCCTAATCCAGCCCTCGGATATTATACTTCCTTGTTTAAAATCGGAGCAGGGCTTTGTTCCTTTCGTGCATACCTTTACAATTCCTTTTTGGATTTCTACAGTCTCCTAACTTTCCAACTCAGGAGATTAACTGGATTTAAGCTAAAACCCAAGTCAATATTTAATTAATGTCATTTTTCCTTTTTCTTTGGTGTTTATCTCCAACAGTCTCGCCTCAACAGCCACATACAGAGTAAATAGACCCTAATTTCCACCAGTATTATTGTTCATCGTCTGCCGCTGTTGCAGCGCTTGGAGACAATGATGTTGATGAATTAAAAGCCCTCTGCAAGAGTAGGGCAGGCCATATGAGCCCACATTTATAATGACTTGCTGGCCTGCATAAACAACTCTTAAAGGGATTTTGGATCATCATGGCCTCAATACAAAGAGAATATATAAAATTATCTCTAAGAATATCTTAAATGTTGACTTGGCAGACTGTAATTGCTCTAATTTACAACACAATGTTTCCAGAATTACAAAATTTTAATGCATAAGAATTTAAAGCTGTCAAACATACAAGCTAAGCTTTGAAATCATTCAAGAGAAACATGACTTTGCGGTTTCTCCAAATTCCAAATGTCTACTTTTAGAGCCAAATGCTTCAAACTGGAATCAAAGCTCCTTTTCTTCAGGTGAACACGTTTTTTTTTTCTCCTCCACAACAGGAGATTTCAAAGCCCAAGAAGTTTCTGCTAAACAGGGTCATAAGCTGTCAATCAAACCTGCAGCACTGCGGCGGAAGGGTAAAAAAAGAAACCGCGGCTCCTGAGTGGCAACTGGGATGGTGGGATTTGTGAAAGTTTGTTTGGTTTTGACGAGGCTGCCAATTACGAGTGAGGGGAAACTCCGTCAGAATCAAAGGCATCATGTCCCTGAGACAGATCTCCGGCTTATTATCTAAAACACGGGAGGCAAACAGGGCTTGTAAAGTGAACAGAATGGGTCTGACTGAAAAAAGAATAAAACCACAATAATCTCTTGGAGGGCTTTAACACAGAGAATGGAATAAAATATACGGATGACAGACGCAGCTGGATTTTTACTCATCAAGTGAAGTTAGAAAGAAAAAAAAAAAGTTAGAACTTGAATTCTTTCTAATTTGGTTCATGAGGCCCCAACTGATCTAAACTCTCTATTCATGTTGCCGATAGAAAAATTGTAAATTAAGTTGCACCCGGAGCGTTATCCAGATTGCCACTTTATAAAAAAGTCCAGCCATTTTTCTAACCATGCAAAGCTCTTTAAACGCAGTGAATATAATTATGATCAAACAAATCTTTTCCTGAACGATAGAAATGCTTTGGGATTTTTTTCCCTATTTCACGATGAAATAGAGAGACAGTACCGGCTGCTGCTCCCCATCTATCCATTTCATATGTGACCTGTTCTTCTCCTAGAGCTGCATGTGTGGAGGACATCTCCAAAGATGGCAGCTGAAACACCAGAAGCTAAATTCTTTAACGTTAAAAGCAAAGTCCTAAGTTTATTAGGCAACTGGTTTTTCTGTGTATTCTTTACTGGAATTACACTGCAGCATGTGTTGCATGATAAGCGAGTTATATTGATGCAAGCTAGCATGTAAACATGCTACTATTAGCCTAGCACCTTAGGTAACATCTCTGCATACTAACATCCTTAGCAAGAGCAAAACATTGTTGAAGATTTTAGTTAAGTCAGTTCTAATTTAAGCAAAAAAAAAAAAAAAAATTGAATTATGAACATGTTATCCTGCTTTAGGTAATGTTTTGTCAAAAAATTAATGCAGCTTTCTTAAAGTTACTATAAAACATGCATTTAATTTATTTTATTCAAAATACAGATGCAAAAGAGAGCCTGTCTTAATTATTCGTTTATTTTCACATCTGGTAGATGACATAAATTAACACCAATTTACAGCAAAACGAAGCGGAGAAGAAACCAGGGTTTCTTTTTAAATCAGGGTTTAAAAAGAAGCCCTGGTTTATTAGTTGGAAGGAACATAGTTTTAGGTTGTTTTAGAACCTAGAGCCATAAGAATGCAAACAATAATAATAATAATAATAATAATAATAATAATAATAGGCAGGTGTTTTAACTAACCTTTTGTCAAAACTGTCACTGAAGAAAATCTGATCTTTAAAATTCATCAAACTCCTCTGTGTGAGATCATGATTGTGAAATAAAATACAAAGTAGTGTTACTCTTAAAAGCTGTTCTGAAATGAGTTACTGTAAGTGTTTTAGGAAGAAAAGACGATCTGGTAATCAGAAGCTATAACCTAGTTAGTAGCTTCAACCTCTTAGGCTTGCTTGCATTAATTATTGAAAAATTAGCTTATGACAAAGGTTCAGTTGACATTCACCTGCAGAAAGTGAAGAGATGAGCTAAAACTATCTCACACCTCCATTTATCTGCTTATTTTCCACCAGCTGCCTGCAGTCCGTCAGTACAGAGGTTCATTATACAGCAAATGTGATGGAACAAGGTGGGAGGATAAAGTAAAGGCAGATTCAGATTCAATCCACTTTAAGGGGAAATACTATAAAATACACTCATTTTTTAACACACCTAATATAAATGTAGGAATCCAGGTGACAATGTTTTATCCTTTTTTAGCAATTTAATTCTGTTTGAGGGCTCCGAGACCCCTCTCTATGCTTCTTAGTGTGTTTTAAATCTATTAGGTAAATTACAGGATATTTGCTTCGGATTTGATCCATTTCGTTTGGGAGTTTTACATATGGATATTTAGTATGTTTTATGAAGAGATTATTACTGCAAAGGCTACAGTAATCTGCCTTCTGCTTTTGAGAAATATAATCCAACCTTAACACATTCGACATACAACTTCCTACAAGACATTGGAAGCTAATGCAACTGTAAACCACTGCTTGGTATGCCACTTCTACTCGTCTGGGATTTATTAAATCATAATCGTTTCAATCACTGAACCAAATAAACATTAGAAAACGAATGAAATTAAACAGTTATCAGGATTTCTGTTTGCCTTTTCTGATAACTCAATATTTTTTAAGACCTTCCAACACCCAGGAGTTATTTCCCACCATTTCAGCCTGGAAACTATCAATATTTATTGAGCTGGGAAAGAGCTCTCACAGAATGAATAAAAATGTGCTGGGAAAAAAAAAAAGAAACACCTGTGGGGTTCTTCAAATGCCCTAACGAGGAAGAGCTCATGTCTGAGGAAAATGTTTTACCTTGTAGTTCCGGCAGGTTGGGTTGAAGGCATTGGTACCACAAGCAAACAAAGTCTCATCGTTTCGAGGTACCAGAACTTTGACGTAGTTATAGCACTCATCCTGAAACACAAACGTATATTAGAAAATATCCTTCCTATGAAAATAAACCGTAGCGAGTAATTGTTGGAGGCAACACCTGGAAAATGTAGACAGAAGTCAAACAGATTAAAAAACTCACGCTGTTCTTTCCCCTGACTGTACACTTGCTGACGTCTTTGGATCTCCACGTCAGCTTCTGAAACACAAGCCACACGTACCTCAATAACGGAGCAGACCTTCTCTGGAGCTTTGCCTGGTGAAATCAGTTGATTAGAAATAAAAGCAGCTGCACTGACGAGCAGGAGGAAGGTGAGTCATATGGGACTGCAGAGCTGCAAACACTTCAGGTCAATCAGCTGCTGTGGAGGCTGCAGCTCAGGTAGGTGCTGGGAGACTCCAAGAGAGAAGTGTTGCCACTTTTCTGTTATTGGTTCTGAACTGAACTGTTCCAGCAGTTTATAATATGTTTGAGATCCCAGATTAAGTAACAGAGAAACTAGAGTTTTTCCTGGCTCTATGCAGTGAGATGCTGCGATGGACTAAAAATGCCAAGTCAAATTTCTTTAAAGCTTAATTTTTATAACAACTGAAGGTAACATAATTCTAATGCTGCTATTAAAAAAAATCACTTTCCATCTGAAAAATACATAACACTCCTCTCCTTTTAACCAATATATATCTTAAGAAGTCATAATTAAAAGCAGTTAGGTCATGCTGACATTTATGCTTAAATTCATGATATCTCACACCATCCAGTGCCGTCTGACTTATTCCTGCGTTTGTGAATGAAGGCAAGAGCGAGAAATGTAGACCTTTCTGGAACATAAAATGCTTGTGATCAGTAAATGTTAGATTTATGAGTCAAATATTCCAGTTTTAAAGTAAGACGAATTGAACTTTATCTGTACGAGATTGTCTGACAAAATGCTTTTAGCTCAAGAAAGCACAAATTTGATGACGAGGTTTCCAGAAAAAAATAAATGTAAAAGTGAGATTATGCTCTCCTGATTTTGTTCTCTTAATAGTAAAAGATATTGTAGTGACACTGCCAATCGAGTCATGGCAAACTTTTTTTTTCTCCAGAAGCACGAGTTTCACTATAATTAAACCCACCGAGAAGCAAAAACAAACATGTTATTGTGAACATTTAAAAACACAGGGAGCTCAAGAATTCCCAAATAAAGAAGGAAAGCATTTCTATGAAGCAAACGGTGCAGAGCTACAGAGCAGGATGCCACGCGGTTCTCAGATGCACCACTGGGATCGAATCATTGGTAACGAGTGTAACATCTCACATCAAAGAGCTGCAGCGAGCCCACCATCCCCCACAATGCACTAGAAGGCCTATTACTGTCAGAAGCCACCCTGTAACCTTTTCCCTTTGATGAAGAGGAGGTGTGAAGATCAAAGGAAGCTTGTCCTTTGTGCTGCCTCAAATATTACAAGCCGCTTTAGTTTTGTTTTGCCGCCCTGATATTTAATAGATCTATTGTGCAATAAGGAAAAAGGTTCTTTGCTGCATTGTCAGCTGTCAGCTCCAATGCTGCTCTGAGGGAGATAACATTATGCAAGACTAAAAAATCAGAATGAAGCAGAAACGCATATATGAAGTTCACTGAAATGAACAAGTCTATTAATCATTGCATGGATGCATACATGGATATATTATTAACCTTAAAGTGTTACTATGAAACTTGCTGTGAATACAGATTTTTTAAAAATGGGGCTCAGCACAGTTGAGTTAGAAGCGGTGTGCCACCTGGCTCTGTCCTTGGCACACATCAGTATATCAGTTTTGCTTCCATGATGTGAATTATCTAGACTTTGTCTGCATTTTATTATTTTTTTAATAAATAAAAGTTCAGCTTTACTTGTAAAAGCAACTAAATATCTCCTTTAATTGAACATAACTTCCACTTATGTGTACTTTGTTCTTTCACAACAATTCCTGTCACCAAACAAAATATGTCTTAGCAGCAGAGTAGATGCTCTCTTTTGTTTTCTTGTTACAAGAGTGGATATACTTCAAAATAAAGTTGCTCCTAACTTTCTTATTCTTAGAACTTCAGGTCTTTTAAAGCTTATTTTAAGTATTTTTGCAACATCTTTTACTGACACTGAAGGAGAAAATAATGATTTTCAAAACAGTTAAACTCTGTTGAATGACCAATATACACATAATAAAAATGCATAAAGTGCTGTATACAGAAAAAAATATATATATATATAAACTGAGTCACAAACTAGGATATATATATTTGCTATATTATATAGCAAGAAAGGGTGAAATACAGCTGTATCTGCCCCAAAGCAGATATAGGTACCCAGTCAAAGTAATTCTGACATCAAGAATACTCGATGCACACATGTTTGTGATCTCTTGAAGCAACATATCCAAAAATAAACTGTTTATCGTATAAATTTACTCACCAGCTGTGGAACAAACTCCTCTGATGCCGTTGTGAGGTTCACAGCAAACACATGATCCCTGAAGAGTTCAAAGCATAGAGTCAGGCTTCACCGCACACACTCACTCAGATTCACTGAATTATGATGAAGGTGCCGCTTCAGATGCACCACAAATAAATGCTTCTATATGTGGAAGGTTGGTTTTCATCCAATCCAGTATTGTTTGCCAACTCTTCTAGTGGTAGTAATAATAATAATAATAGGACTTGCATGTTTGGTCCCCCTTTGTATTTTTACTGGTTTTAAACTTTACCTTTACTTTATCATGTCTGAATATGAATATTTATCAAAATCGGAGAATAAATATGTTAGATTATTGAATGTGTTCCAATCCTGCACCTTACATTCTGTCTATTTGCATTTGCTCTATTTTTCTTGAGTCGGTAACTACATGTGAGCAGGAAGATGCACTTTAGATGAGGCTTGTGGATGCCGTGTACCTCTTAAATTATAATACTTTTTTTGAGTTGGGCAGAACAGATGGAGACAGAGTGTACTATGAGTCCTACATATTAAATGTCAATTGCACTTGATGGCTTTTGGTAAATTGCACAAACTGAGTAAAATCTGTTTGTGTAATTTAGTTCGACTTCTCTGTGTATTCTCGTTTGTAAAGTCATGTCCCTTAAAATTATGATGTAATGAAGCATTGGAGCCCAAAGGCACTGACTGAACCATTAAAAAGGTCAACATTTTATTATGGTGGGTACTCAAATCATCATTGTTTTACCTTAATGATACACTTCAATCAAGATGCACAAAAAATGAAACGTTTTATGGCTATAGATATCCAGTACAGGAATACCAACAGTCAAGTGCAATTAGCATTGATGCCAACTGCTTTAGTTCTGACTAACTGACCTTGCTGCGATGTAAAGAATGTGATTGATCCGCAACATTCTCTGAAAGTCCAGACCCAGACGCAGCGTGTCGTTGTCCTGCAGCAGACCCTGAAAGCCTGGATACTGGTACGACTCTGCAAACAATTTGGAAATGTCACTTATAAACTTCTGAATACGAGAAGTTTAAAAAAAGTAATACAGTTTTTCATCATTCTTGTATTTAACAAGTGGAAATTTATTATAATTTTAGCTGATCTAAAACAGGAAAAGTTTATTCAGATTTAATATCAAACAAAAATCAAAAGGTTATTTGTCTTTTTTACAGTGTATGACACAAGTGATTTCCATTTTTGTTCTGAAATGAATTATTTGTGATTGCAAATTGTTATATGACCACATCAATAAGGCATAGCTATGAACCAGATACAGATAAATTTAGCAGCATCAAAAGTTAGTACTGAGCCAACTCGTCATCAAGACCAACACGGCCTCTGAGGGATTCACTCACGCTCCGAGCCGACAACATGGAGTGGCTCCAGGTCTTTGGGGAAGGCTGTGGTTGAGGCCGACACGGACAGAAAACACAAACGAAGCTTGAGGACCGTCAGCAGCAGCGGCCACAGCCAGCCGGTCGGGGCCATTTTCATGAGAGACCTTGAGAATGACGGAGGGTGGAGGAGGTCGGTGTCAGCGGGTCATCGCGAACATCCGCTGCGAGTAGACGGAGAAAGAAAGGAGGGTAAGGGAAGCTTCCTTTCTCTCCTGAGGGTATGGGTTTCATCTGTAGCTATAAATGAGAAGAAATTAGCATTTAGCCCTGCGTTTACCAATACAACCACAGTGCAAAAGCTGCAGTCATTTACAAGCATTAACATACTGATGGCATGTTGGAGTCGCCACACAGAAACGCTTCCATCATGATGAAAACCGTTTTAAAGGAGCTGGTTCATCAGCAGAGACTCGGATCAATCATTTTCACACAGTGTTTTCACAGAATCAAAGCGTTGAGCCGTTTGTCGCGCAGACAACAGAAGTCTGGAAGTTTATTTAGATAACTTCAGCTGAGCTGCGTTTCCTTTTTTTATTTCGATTTTGCTCGTTTCAAAAATCGAATGTTAAGACCTCAATTATTTCAGCTTCTGTTGAAATCCTCTGAACCAAAGTTGTATTTTAAAAAGCTCCTTTAACTTGCTCTGATTTCTGTCTGCAAGTAATTAACACTCATCTGAACCTCAAGGCAAGGTCAGATTATCACATCGTATAAACTGTAATACCACAGAAATAAATTAGTGGAATTACCAAGGTTTTCTTGGCTTCCCACTTATTTTATTAATCAATTCTGTTCCAAAATGCATTATTATTATACATTTGGAATAATTGTCACCTTTTTTCTCATGTGTCCCTGCTCGTCATTCATGTTGTGCCGACTGCATACCACTGAATTTCTGGCTCCTCTAATATTCATTTCTGTCTGACTTTTTCCAACTCCTTGTTTCCTTTTTTATCGTCACCCAAAGTGACAGAGGAGAGCATGAAGGTGACACGCTTCCCTCTCGTCCCCTCTTCAATCACCTTTGTGTCATCTCCTCAATCTCTTGATTTGTTGTCGTATGAAGTGACAAATGAAAAGAAAAAAAAAAGGTGAACTCAGACATGGCAAAGAAAAAAAAACCACACTTTCTCCTTATCCTCAAAGGAAATGCACAAACGGAGAAAAATGAGCAGTCGGAGTAACGACTTGTTTTTTTTTCTCCTCCCATTTGCGTCCTTTTCCATTTTGATCTGAAAGCGCCGTCAGTCATGTTGTCTGCACTTTTCTTGCTCACTTTTCATCTCAAACTACAGACGACCCAAGCTATTCTTAATGTCATCCACTTGATTTATTCTGTGTGCGTTGAACGGGAAAAGGAGGGAAGAACAACAATGGCAAAAGCATCAGAAAACACACATTAAGTAGGTAATGGGAAGTAACGTGGTAGTTCCACCCCAGAACCATGAGATTGACCAAGATTATCTCGGTAATGGTGGAAATTTGCCATTTTGCTCAGTAAAAATGATCCTGCTTTGAAAAGTCCCTCAGCGCCGCGCTGATATCTTGTTTCAAGCCGTGCACCTTTGATAAAACGGCTTCTGTGATGTGATGATTGCTGGGAATCTTGTACTGGAGCTTTGTGGCTTCGCAGCGTTTGAACAAGCTGCTGGTGGTAATAATCATCTTTCACTCTCCCTTTTGACAGTTTAGCAGAGGCCGCTTCCCCTTTTTTTACCCCTCTAGCTGCTTTTTATTGGTTTTATACATGAGACAATTTAAGTAATCAGCTTTAGACTCAATTCCATTTAGCGAATTCTCTTTCAGTCATCACTGGTAGATTTCCTTCTTTCTAATGAGGCCATGTTGTGATATATAAGCTGGGAAACAGAAAGTAGCCCAATAGCTTTGTGAAGTAATTTAAACGATTGAAATACAAGGAAAAAAATCCTATTTATTCAAGTCTCCCAGATACAAAATCATTTAACAATAATATCTAATAAAAATGACTCCCACAAAAAGTCTTCTAAAAAGAAGAAGGAGCGTGCGTTCCATCTGTTGTGGAAAAAAAGTTCATTAGTTTTAAATTTGAAAAGAAATTAGTCAGCTAAAACTACACATTCTACATCTGCAAAGTGATGAGCTTATTCCATCTGGCCCATGAAGTATTAATTTGCTCATAAGTCAAATGTAGTCCAATGCAGTAATTAGTCTGCTTGCTCGCATCACATAATTAGGGCTTATTGTGGACACTGGTGCGCACCATTAACTAGTGGTGTCCAGGTCTGGTCCACAGTATTGCACATCATTGCATTTTAATGATCTGTGTTGGTGTCCTTAAATAAACTCGACTCCTGATGCCTGTTGCTTGAGTTGCGTTTGTGATTTTCAGCCATGCAGGTGCAAATTGCACCACCAGCTTTTTAGCAATTATAGCATATTTTAATTTGAACAGATAGAAACAGTCTTATAGGTCTCACATGTCTTGCATGAATGAATCTGAATTATTTTTTATTAATCAAAATGATTTTAACCCTTTGAGATGATGTTCACAGTTCAAAAGAGAACTTCATGCAACAACTGCAGCAGGATTACACTTCACATGTGTGAAGTCCAATGTAGCAATGCTACACTGCTTCTGGTCCTCCTTTGCCATTTGGTGTTATGCAACCTAAAATCTACTGTTACATGAAATCTTATCAAAGAGGTTGGCCTCAGTTTAAGCTAAGCATTGGTACGTCCGTGCAACTGGTGAAAATAATTAGCATTATCGTTATTAGCATTAGCAAATACAAGCTTTATAGTTTCCAAAGACTTCTCAAAAACTCTGGCTGCCAGGGAAGATGCACTTAGATTTCCAAATTGCAAAGAAATCATCTAACGCGTAAATACTCTTTAATATAAATATCACTGGTCCTTAGGAGCCTTTGCTCTCTCAGAGTGATGCTAAATGCATCCAAGTAATTTAGTGAAAGAGAAACTTGGAGGATTTCTTGCATATTTAGCTTAAAAAAGTAGTAAACAGCTAATTTATGACCAAGCTCTCTGTGGGACGAGTCATATTTCTCAATACAAAACCTCCTCAATCAGTATGTAGGTCACTGCGTGTGTGTTTTATTCCTTAAATCATTAATTGGTTGCTATAAGCTAAATCAGCCCTGATGTCAATTCTCATTCAACGAGACGAGGCCGAGACAAAGTATGAGCACTAATGAATGACTAGTCACTCAGTCAGTCACGCTTGTACAGCTCAGAGCTCACCTTGGAGAAGAGTTGGCTTCATTTAGTCCTCGCTCTGCCTAAAGCTGCGTCCCATTTCTCATATGTAATTTACACCTGGATGTGTACTGCTGCATGGGATGGACGCATGGAAAAATTTCCGGTCAGTCGAGACATTATAATGTGTCGATGACCTCCAGGTTTGTATGTTTATTTGGAGTCTACAATAAAATGTGAGCTCATGTCCGTTTTCACTCTCTGCCACTTTGGTTGTGTTGATTTGTCAACAAATTCAGAGACGGCATGCAACTTGCATAACTTGGACAAAATTAACCAAAAGTAATGAAGAGTTAAACTAGCAAAAGATTGAATGTAAAAGATAAAGTACATGACAGACATGCATACATTACTGTGGCAATTATACCATAAAGTCTTTAATGATTTTTTTTTTTATGTACACATTGAACAGGTCTCTGCCGCATTGCTTCTTATTTCAGCTACAGTTCCAACATTAGCATAATATCACAGAAAGCTCAGAGTTGCTCCAGTTCATGCCATTTTAACAAGCAGAGCTGCTGCAATGCAAATAATTCCTAAAATCCATCAGAGGATCCAAAATGCTGCAACCAAATTGGTCTCTTCTGTATTCACCTCTCAAGATTAGCTTTCATGTACAATCTACAAAAAGATCATTCAATTAAAATTGCGTCAAGGTGCTGCCACTCAGTTTTTTTTTGTTTTTTTTAACTGTGCCGTTTTAGCACTTAGATTTTTTAAATGGAAAATTTAAAACACAGAGGTTAGTCAACAGCCTCGACTTGTTTGTAAAGGGAAGACAGTCGAATATAAATACTTGTCTGCACTGTAGTAACATATTAAGTGACATTAAATGACTGATGCACATTTAAGTGTATGGAATTATTAGAAGATTGGGGTTCTATGGTGAGGTTATTAGCAATAATCATCTTACCTAATAGACAGCTCTTTGAATATTTTGAGTTTGGATGAACAGTCAGTTTTGTGTTTAGTTATTTTCTGAATTGTAGACTAATGTGAAACACAAGAAGTAATCAAAACAGAGTAATGTAATTTAAAAAAAAATATTCAGCTTCTATAGAAAACAAATGTATTGTCTGGTTAATGTCTTTGGTAAAGCTCTGCGCACAAACAATGTTCAGTTTAAATAGCCTGCCTTCTCCCTGTTCCAGCTAGGAACCACATGACTTCATTTTTATTTTGTCAATTTACCATCCTGTCCATGTTCCAATCCTAAGTGAAGGTCATGAGCTGATTTTTTCTTGACTGAAAACACTAAATCCTTGATGCAAGAGGCTCAAATAAGCTTCCTCCCTCCATGGGGTGGGCAGACTCGAACCTAGAGATGGCGTGAGGAGGGCCGTCCTCTGGGGAGCACCTGGTGAAGCTCCAGTTTCTTTAAATAAAAAGGAGCAGCTGAGTTTAGATGGTTATCTGGTCAGGATTCTCCTCACAAACCTCCAAGAATATAAACTAACTCTAGGGAGAGGTGCATCACAGTTTCACTCCTGGATATGTTAATTTCATGATGCAATGCAGTGAAGGGAGGATACGACTTTGGTGTAAACTTGGAAGCATGCATGATATAATTTATTTTATACAGCCTTACTTATCCTCATTATGAATCCGCCCCAGGCTCAAACCAGTTTGCATCTTCAAACAAATGTTGAAATTAAACAGGAGGAATAAATGCCACATACTGACAGGACTCCCTGGTTGCCTACCAGCAGATTAAAAAAACAAACATTTTTGCCCTTTTGTTTGGAGAAAAATGTGATGCTATAAGCGCATTGGCAGCCCATTTAAAACAGAAGAATCCAAGAGATTCTTGGCTTTTCCCGTTTTAATCATTTTAATTTCTCATAAAGATGTAAGAGTCTAGAATCACAGCTCTTCCAGTATCTCTTATGTGGTGGGTCAAGCTTTAAGCAACCTTTGTTTTCTTCCTTTAAAGAGAAGATGAACGTCACACTGAGGCTGAGCATTTTTTAAAAAAATCTTTTGTCATTCCCTGTCACTCAACCGGTAACCCATTTGGATAATTGAAACATCTTGTTCTCCTTCTCCTCGCTGCATGTTTTCTGCAGTCTGAACATGAGCATCTATTTGGCAGCGGCGATCCGTCATCTGAACTGCAGAGCTAATGTGCCACACAGGGTTCAAACAAGAGCGCCAGACTCTGCAGTGATGTACGGTGATTTATAGAAAAGACCAATATCGAGATTTGATCATAAATCTGATCTGGTTTGGCTGCTGTAGTACGCCCACTGAAGAGAGTTTGATCGATTGCACATTTACAACAGGATTAATCAATAGAACACTGCTTCCTGTGGGAGTTAAGACATTAAGCTGAACAAGTTTAACTCTTTACCACCCATCTTTCTGCCTGCAGCAGAAGCAGAGCTTTGTACAGCTTTGGCATTTCATATAGAAGTAGATTAGACATATTTCACTCTTAGTTCCTCTGCCGTCACAAAGCTTCATATTCAGACTAGTTGGAAGGACAGCAGTGATTTTCATTCATATCAGTCAAACAAGTCAGCGCTGAAGGGAAGAGCAGCACTGAAGGCAGCTGCTTGTAGACGGCAGACAGTTCTTTTAGACGGAGGCAATCCACAGTATGGATCGTCTTTATTCAAAGTTATGGTTTTCCACAGTATTCCCAGCTTTCCACTGCAGTCAGTTGTATGAAACCACAGTCCTGTTGACCTCTGGGTTATATGATTCAGTTAAAGATTATCTGTGAATCTTGGAGCAGACAGGAGCTGCATCAAGACGTCTCATAGCAGTTTTGCTCATGGCAGGTTTAGTCTCGGTTCAAAAGTGAAAACAGAGGAAAACAGAGAGCTGGCATTTAAAAGGTAGCACCTAAAACACAGAAAACGGACGGCCTGGATAGTGGCAAAATGCAAAAATATGAATTTGGATAAATATAAAAAATATTCTCTGCTAATACAAGGGGACGCAAGCTACATTCAAACATTAAAACATTTGTCAAATCCAATACTGGAATATAAATTAAAGATTTTCCATCAATTAGCCCAAAAGTAATCAATAAGTGGATGTTATATATATACACACACACACACACACACAAGTTTCTCATGTAGCACCAGTTCACAAATAGATACTTAATATTATCTTTAAATCATCATCTAGTTATGCTTTGTAGAAATATGTAATTTATCAATCAATCACATTAAAATTCAACTTTAATTACAGGCATTCAATAAGAAAATAATTTGAAAAAAATAATTCACTTCAGTAATTCAATTCATTAAGTGAAACATATCAATTAATTGCACACACTGGTGTTTTGAGCATTTTTTTCATATTTAATTTAACTATGATGATTTTTAACTTATAACTAGGTGAAAAAATACATTTAAGATTGGAATATTACATTAAATTCATGACGTACGTGTTTAAAACGTTCCTAAAAGTTTTATTTATATATATATATATATATATATATATATATTTTTTTTTTTTTAATCTGACAAACAAGCCTCATCAGAAGTCATTTTCTAATTTACTCAATATTACTGTTCAATTACATTTAATGCGACTCAGTAAAACACAGTCTTAACTAGAGAGGCAACAGCAATTTTGTTTTAAACAAGAGGAAACCTCTGGCAGATCCAGCTGAGTACTGGGAGACGCATAAAAGCACAAACACACCCAAAATGTCCCAGGAAGGCTACATCTCTCAGTAAGTGGTGGCCCATCACTGCGGTAATGTGTTACTGAGGCCAACACTTTATTGTCATTCACCATAAAATCTGTATTGCCATCAATACATTCCAGTTTATAGTTTTCCTCAAAGCTGTTGCAGTGCTTCATCAGGACTGGTGCTGCTGCCAGACCTTTACTGTGTTTTTTTTAAACAGCCGGTTTAGGTTTACACATCAAGACAGACAGCTGAGAGATGCACAATTATATCACTAAAAACATGTTTTTGAGGAAATGCGTCATTCTCCCTCTGCTGTATTTTTATTTCTTTAGCAGATCCCAAATCACTACGTCAGCATCTGCTACCCTGTCATCACCATCACAATCTAATCGAGTTTGAATGCTTCAAAACCCCAGCCAGCCAATCACTAATCAGCAGCAGCAGCGTTGCAAATGAGACTTAAACACAGCTTACAGAGCAAGATTTATTAACTAACTGGTGATATTCAAAGACCAGCACCGTCTGAGGATTAAGAGGTAAATGGCATTTATGGAGCCAGTGGAAAATGGTGGTCGAAAGTCAGCGAACAGTGATATGGCCTGATTAACATGCAAAGTTTACTTTTTATTCATGCTAAAGCTCAGAGTTTTGCTATTCATCAGATTGAAAGCAGAAAAGATTTGACATGTTGCTTAAAACATTTTGATTCTTTAGTGATCCACATGTGCCTGCATGAGATGGTGCCAGTTTTACGCTTTGGAAACTAAGAATTGGTGAAAACCAAGCAAGAAAACCGTTTGTTGGAGGGAGCTATCCATGGTGCTGACACACACACACACACACACACACACACACACACACACACAGGCACTCAGAGCTGACAGAGAAAAGCACATTTATTATTCCTCTGACATGATCTTATGGTAATGCTCTATTCCTTTTTGAAAAAAAAAAAAAACTCCTTACAGACATGACTTGCCTCAAACTAAATATCCAGAAATGAACTTGTTCAGGAAGTTTGTGTGTTATTTCTGCCATAATTTTTCAGACAAAGCCGCCTCAGTAAGAACAATTATGCATCGCCTCAAGAGACAGGCTGCCAATTAGTGTGTTTTTGTGACTGCAGTGGCATGTTTATATTCCCATTTTGCTGGGGGTAAAATTACCTTCCCATGTATTTATTCCAACATGAATGCAGACAATCTGAAACACCAAATTTGCACGGTGTAGAAATTAACCTCTTGCCTAACTGCTCATTTTACTGCAGAAAAACACGTTGCACACACCAGTGCAGTCTCGAATAAGCACTAAAATCTAGAAGGCCAAATTTCAGTCAGTGAAATCGTTTCACCATGCATGCATTTAGATTACTTCCTTTTTTTGTCATTTTTATTATTATTATTACTATTGGAGGTCACGGTTGATAGCCAATACAAAATTATCTTTAAAACTAAATAAACTTTATTATCAGATATTTTACATCTAAGCTGAAAAGCTGGATACAAAAAAGATGCAGTTTTTAAACAACATTAAAGGCTTAACGTTTCTTCCTTTCCCTGAGCTACACCTGAGGCTTCCTCTGCCCACCTGTCATCTCTTAAGATGAAGCAGAATTAGTATAATGAATGAATCTCATTCTTACACAGGAAACCATGAGCAGCCATTAGCTACGGTCCTTAACAACCTGCTGTCAGTGGCTGAAAAGACTTTGAAACAAAGGGGAAATAAGAATTATGTAAATCTATTCTTTACTGCCATACTTAAAATATTGGGTCAATTTATATTTTGACTTCTCACCGTCATGTCCAGTGGTTTTCCATCATCTCTGTATGGAAAATTTAAATTACAAAAGAATCCTCGATGAGGCTCTTCATAGCTGCTTCTGGAGTAAAAACTGGCGAATAAAAAAAAGGAGATTGCTGAAAGCAACAATAAAATATGTGACAAATGTGAGGCTAACCTTCACTAAAGCTTAAAGTAATAAATAAATAGTTGTCATAATATAAGCAACATGAGCAAATGAGCTACAAGTGCATATATGTAACAGCATGTGATCTATGATTACCATCATTTAATATATTTATTAGAAATGTCCCAATTCAACCCAAAGTATTGGATCACAGCTTTATTAAACAGTCAAAGTTTCCTGATTAAATTCAACTTCAAATACTGGTTTTTAGTGCATCGTCAGATTTTTACAGAATAATTAAGTGATCAAGTTTAAAAACAAACAGCCAAATGTCAGAAGCACAGCTTGCAAAAAGCGATAGGCTCTGAGGTCAAAGTTATTTTAAAGCAGGGCTCACCAACACGGTG
>NW_015114449.1:31998-32680 GCF_001443285.1 Poecilia latipinna | reverse complement strand
TATGTGCAAAAGTGATCGGCTTTGAGCACGTGATGACTCCCGTTGTAAAAATCATTAACAACATCCGCTCCAAAGCTAAACAGCACAGGATTTTCAAGGTGCTATTGGAGGAGATGCCAGCTGAATATGGTGAACTACTGCTACACACAGAAATCCGATGGCTCAGCAGAGGACCAGTTTTATTTCGTTTTTTGTTGCTTTTGGGTGAAATTAAAGAGTTCAGGCAGTCCAAAGGCGAAGACGTCTCACTGCTAGAAGACACAGAGTGGACCCTTAACCTTGCATTTTTGACGGACATTACTGGGAAACTAAACGTCTTGAACTGCGAGCTGCAAGGCAAAGGTAAAACTGTTTTTGATATGATAAGTGCTTTAAATGCATTTAAAGCCAAGATGAACATTTTCTCTGTGGATTTACAGAGAAAAAAAGTGCTGCACTTTCCCTCTGTGCAGTTGGTGCTGAAAAACAATGCTTCTGCATCTGAGACATTTGACAAAGTTGCAGAAAAGTACTGTGAAGTCATAAACAGACTTGGGCAAGAGTTTGAGAATAGGTTTTGTGATCTTGATCAGCTTGAGCCATGTGTGTCATTCATTTCCAATCCTTTCATGAATGTGGACACAACATACTTTGCTGAGAAACTAAGTGCAACATTCAACTTGGATGCTGGACAGGTGGAGAT
>NW_015114449.1:0-27965 GCF_001443285.1 Poecilia latipinna | reverse complement strand
TGAAGTAGCTCTCAGTTTCAAAAAGGTTGGTGACCCTGTTTTAAAGAATATTAAAATGAATGGAAACAAGTGCCCAGAAAGTTATTATTAGGATCGTCTTCTAAGTTTTAAGCAGCAGGAATAAACTGAGTGTGGAAGAAACTAAACCTCCGTGTTGTTGAATGCCTTCGTTATTCCTGCTTGGCTTACAGGGAAGCTGGACACAGTTGAGGCTCATCAGTGAGCTGACTGGACCACTTCACAATCTGCCTCAAGGAGTTTCTTCCAGTGAAACATAATCACACCAAGTCACTAACAAAGATCAAAAATTAGATGGAGACACGATAAATTATGTTCAGTCACTGTGAATGTCTGTAATAACACCATCGCTGATGAGTCTTTTTATGCATTCATTTGTTGCAAGAGTAAACCACCATTTTAGTACAAATGTATTAGGTGCATTATGACTATTATCCTAAAACGTAGATATATTAAATTCTTAGTATTTGCATCGTCTTTAATTGCAGAAGCATCACAGATAAATGCACCAATCGCCAACACTGTTGGTGCATCTGTTTAACAATCCATCTCCCTTCTGCTTTGCACAGCCATTAAATCTTACAACCACCACCTTCTTTGTGAAACAGCTCCTCCCCTTTGAGACACTGCAGCTGCTTTCATTTAGATAATTGACAGAAATCATTCTGTGGCAGCTTCCCGTTTGTGGGCCAGATGAACAGCGGTTCACCTCCGCGGCCCGGTGGCTCTGGATTAACTGTTATTGGGAGAATGTCAGAGCAACTCTGAGGTTTCAATGAGATTGGTGTCAGACGGGTCGCGGCGGCTGAAGCGGCTGTGATTATAGTGAAGGCTGATAAGTGATAATGAGATTAGGGTCTGCAGCATGGGGGCAGATCCACTTATTTGGTCATTTACAGCATCCATTGAGATGCTGTGGCTTCAGTTCTCTCATTTGGAAAAAAAATGGATTTAAACCATAAATAGAGAAGTTGGCCTACTAGTTGGTAGAAGTTAATTTTGAATGTTATTTTCTCTGGCCAACTTTCTTTAGGTCTTATTGGATATATTTTTCTCTTTTTGGTGAGCCCTACATATCCAGTCAGAATGCATTTTGTATCAGACATTTGATGGTGGTTCTTTACCTTATAAAAGTATTTTCGTATTCAACTATTTGAATGGATTTATGCCAAATGTGTGGATTATTTTGTTTAATTTGAACAGAAAGCGTTACTGGAACTATTTTAGTCGCCACATTTCAACTGGTTAAATATTTCACTGAGAAAGAGTTCAATGCCTATTTTCATTTGCTTATTGGGATGAACTGACAAGTAATGTGAAAAATAATATGTCGACTGATCAAACCATAAGTTAGAGTACATGTTCACAGACATTTTAACAAAGTAAGATGCGATTGGTGCTGAATTCATTCTGGGTCAGGGTCATGGAGTGAATATGAATGTGAAGACAGCAGTGGTTGGGGGTCAGTAATGTTGATTTTTCAACAGAGAAAATATTCTGTTGCAGCACATTTTCTGTTTTGAAACTGCCAAACAAGAGAAATGGAGCTGCACTTTTACCCTGATGCATAAACAGATTCTACTGGACAGAGTTTTGCATCTTTATTAAGGTTTTATTTTAACCCTACAAGAAAGAAAAGATGCTTTGCTGCTGCAGTCGTGCAACTTTCAGTAGAAATTAGTTTGAATTTCCATTGAATGTTTTGTCGTTAGTCTTTTTTTAAAACCTAGTAGTGTTCTGAAAACTCCAAAGCCAATTAGATGAAGTATGTTTTATTGTACAATAAATGATTGACCTTGAACTCATTATTACAAATTTCTTGGACCCTTTGAGTCTTAAAGATATTTTGCTACATGTGCGTCGTTCCAGAACTGATTGTTAAAAGGGTAGAAATGCTGCATCAGGCACCAATTAATTGTGGAGAGTAACTTTTGACTAAGCGGTATGTGCAGATGGGATCCATTAGTCAGGACATTTATTCATCTGGTCCTGGAGCTCAATCTGTAAACACAAAAAAACCCACAGACTACAACTTCAGAAAGATAAATGTGAACATTAATAGCTACTGGTACGACTTTACCACTATTCTAGTGTTTTTTTTCCGCCTCAGGAGTTCAGAGTTTTTATGTATACATTGAATCAGATTGATTTGAGGAAAGTTTATCGTTTAAGAGGATGTTGGTCAGTTCATCTATTCCTCATATGTTGTGGCCAACATTTGCAAGTATAAAAGAAAACATTTTGAATGCATCTTTGTACATACATTAAGGTCAGTTTAACCTGCTTTACAAGCAGATTATTTAAAGTTCTTTTATAATATATTGACAATCAATTGTCAAAAAATGTGCTTATGTGATTGGAATAATCATTATTTACCAGTAGGAGGTAACTCTGTTATTAATGCACATTCAGCAGGATGTATCTGGCTACAAACTGCATCAGCAAATTGAAGTTTTGTTTTTTTTAATTGAACCCGTCAAATTAACCAAATGGGTGCAAAATGAAAGCAGGTGTAAATGAAATGGGAAGAGATGAACATGAATTAGCAAACGAATGAATAAACCCAAAGCTGGTCCGTCTTCAGTCCAAGTGAGCATGCATCAAATCAGGCTTTTATTTACATTGTGAAACATGTTTACCACTTTACATGTACTTAAAACACGTTTCACTGCTGAACTGCACCACTTCTCTGTGTGTCTCCCTCAGTCTGGCTGTGTGTGGGACTTTAAGTGTGTGCCGGGCTGATGCCTCGCATGTATGTTTGTGTGTCTGCTGGCCTTGAGTGGGCGCCCCAAGTGCCAGACTGAGAAAGTGGAATCAGTTTCCATCCTGACAAGCAATACACCAGTTTCTGCCGCTGTGCGCCTGTGTGCGTGGTTGTGTTTTTGTGTGTCAGGCTGAAGGACAAATTCTAACAAAAAGACTTCACGGGTGCCAGAGTAACTGAAAGACCACCTAAATGAAACTGAAACTATAATCGGACTGAGGAACTAACAGAAAGAGGGAAAGGAGAATAGCTATAGTCTTTTGTTTTTTTTCCCCTCTCCCTCCTCTGGCTCTCACTGTTTCCTTTGAAAGTTTACGGTATTAATGAGTAAACTATGGATCGGGCACAAAACTAATCCAGGCTGTAATCAATCTGCAGGCTTCAGTTTGGGGAGGCGCAGCAACACATTTAGCTCTGTGAAATCTTGATTTCATGCAGCTTGAAATCGGCTCTTATGCTTCCTGTGGTTCACTGCTGGCTGAGGAGACCCCTGCCAACCGACGCCTGGCCTCAGTACAGATTTGCTTTCTGTGTCTCTCCACACTAAACATATTTAAGAAAATATATAAATAGAAAGAAGGAAGGCACTTTGATCTGCAGTCTGATGCAAGCCCATAAACCTAAATGTTAACCTCATTCAAAAGAAATGACTCCTGTGTGTCACCAAGTTATTTCTTTCCTGAGCCATTGCATCTATTATGCTTTCATCTAATCTATAAGCACATAAAAAAGGTTTTGGCATCACACAGGTCTTGGACAATCTGTGAACACCCAAACGTAAGCACGAATCCACCAAAACTGAAAACACAGCTTTATGCATCAAGTAATTAATTGAGGAGTGTTGCAGATGGGATATCAGTATCTTATGTTTTGCAATCTGTGCCGGCACATTTGTGAACTGAGTGCACACATTTTCAAACAATATCTTTGTTCAGAGAACATGACGCCGTGCCAATGTCTACAGGAATTTACAGGCCGCCCACAGTTGAGGAAATCAACTTTATTCCAAAGCGTTACGTTGAACAATGCCAAACTATGCAATAAAAAAATAAATAAATGCACAATAACATGGCTGAGAGGCGAGAGGGGAAATGGTTTGTTTTTAATCTGGTCACTGAAGGTGGGAATCAAGAAGCCTGACTGCATCTTTCTGCATCATTCCTCACCTCTGAGCCAAGTCATCCAGCGACGTAGGCTGACGATTTTAAATACGGTACGTCTAAAATCGCCTCTAGTGTGGGTTCTGACCCAAGGAAATAAAAGAAATTGAGAAACAAAAGTTATCTTGTGAATACAAAATATGTGCATCATTTATGAAGTGAACTGCAATGGATCTAGAATTTGAAATATTTAACATCAACCCTCAATAGGGATAAACATATTTGGAAATGTATATCTTGACTTTAACAACCACACTGCATGAATTCATAAATATACTACAGCTATTTTTTAATCATATAGTAAATAGTCCACTGCATACAGAATGGATATTAGACATTATTGGACATTACACCCCAAGCAGTGTACATTCATCCATCAACTGGAAACACGTATACATTTTATTTTATGATTATTTGATGCTTTTATTTGGTCAATGCCACATTTACACAAATTCCATAATTGTTGCATATATATCCAGCAGCTATAAGTGACATTTACTGTTTCTGAATTAAATCTAAACCATCTATAACAGCCAGCAGTGCTTCTGCACACGTTTGATTTTCCCATATTTTTACACATCAGACTCATTGATAGACTATTTCAGCTGTCTGGACTAGTTAGTTATATTAGTTAATAGATTCTTAAAAGATTAGCTGCAGGAGAAACTTTTTAAAAAAAAAAGTCAAGCTGTCCTTTGAGTGATGCGAAATAAAGAGCTTCTTATCTTTCCACTGCTGTAAAGTGTCGCATTTACTAGCGAGAGGAAACAAATTACGATTCCTCAAAATAGATCAGATATGAAACTTCAGATATATATTTTCTGGTTAAAATGCAACAGATCCTTCTCTTCTGTAGATGGTCGTAGCCGATATGTTTAAACCTACAACAAAACGGTAAGATTGTGTTGGAGTTTTTGAGTTGGTTGTCACCTCAGACATCTAAATATCAGCTATCGGGCAAAGAAAAAAGAATGAAATTTCAATAATCCGTCCCATTTAAAAATAAGCCATTTGAGGCTCTCAGGGGGCTGGCTGAACAAGAAGCAGTGATTGAGTGCTGCATCAGACCGCCTGCCCTCAACAACCTCTTCTTGCTCCATTTCCGTTCATTTTTAGTGTTTCTTATGAACCATTTCATTGCCTCACCATTGTGCCACCACATAAGCGATGACTGCACTGATTGTGACATTGGGACGTCTTTTTTTTTTTTTTCTACTTTTGCACAAAGTGCTGTTGAGCTGAAACATTTTAAAAAGCATGTGAGCGAGCCAATCTAGCCGGTAGAGGTTGCAGAATGTCGTTTTTGTCTGGATTTTGTAACTGGATGAATGGAGTAAAGTCAGGAAAGGAGAATAACAGAAACGGAGGGTCAGCTGGAAAACGTCATCGAATGAGAAGGAACAAAAGGAATTCAAATGAAAATTAAGACACAACGAATCCAAACTGTGAGGATGAATGAATAGAGATTAATAAGAGGAGAAAAAGTGAAGAATGAAGGGAGTATATTGCAGTTTGGATGAAAGATTCTACAAAAGGATGCAAGAACCGCGCCACCCAAAAAAGAAATAAAATGATGAATAATGAATATGTCAAAAAAGGAACCAACAGCTGAAAGGCAAATGAAGCACAGGCAGAATGAGGAAGCTTAGAAAAAGTGACTGAAAGACATTACCATTTGAAAAAAACTAATGAAAATGGGAAGAATCAAGTGCAAAAGAGAAAAAATACAAAAAATAAATCCAGCATTCCCTCCATTTTATTTGAATTCTGTCTTTCTGCTTTCCACATATGTTTTATCCCCAGTTGCAACACTGTTGTGACATTTACTGTTCCAAAGCTGGAAATAAAAACAGGTGGACATAAAAAAAAAAGCATTTTTAAAGCGAGAGGCATCAGAGGCCAACTGTTTGAACCAGACTGAAAAATTTATTCCACAAAAAGAATAAAAAAGGCAGAAGAAAGAAATCTCTGGCCAGCCAGTGGTGGTTAGTGTTTTGCTTTATGGAGGCCACACGTCTGTTCAGATACCGCAGGGAAAAGTGATCATCCAATTTTTATGGTGTTGTTAAGGTTCATCTGGGAGCCGCGCGTTTTTATGTTGTTATTGTTGCAATTTAACACAGTTGGATCAAACATGTTGCCTTGGAAATCTTGCAGCATTTAAAAACTGTGCAGCAGAAAAGAAACTTCATAGTCTTAGGTGAAGACTTTAATCTGGTTGATTTACACCTTTACAGCTGAGCAACGTTTCCACAAGAGACCAACGGTTGCAGTTGATGGACCCAAACCAAACCACTCAAATCGCATGATTTTAAAAATGACTCGGTGCATAATGATGCAGTGATATAACCGCACACAGATCAGGAGCCACCATGTTTGAAAGGCAGAAGTAAATGTGGGCCGTAAGCATACCTCTGTTAAGAACAGAAGAGGTCATTAGAAGCAAATCAGTTCATTACTGAATTTTGTGCATGGTAAAGAGCCGTCCTAACAGACGGCTTGAGCCTTCGATCGCTGCAGCTTGACTGAACAGCTTGTGTAAAATCAGAAATCTACTTCTCAGTTGTTTAAATGAACAAGGTTAAGGAGTTTCAACCAGCTGATGAATGCGACACCTACACGACTCATCTATCAGGAAGAAGCTGAGTGGACAAAACAAAAGAAAAGATGGATTAACAAACCTTCCTGTGAGGCGAGAACCAAAAGGAACAGAGATGCTGCAACAAAAGGGATTCTGGGAAACTGCACAACAATCTGCACAACAATCTGCACTTTGCAAAATAACAAGGAGCGAGAAAATAAAGCAGAGAAAACTGATGAAGCAGCAAAAGAAGGACTTGTAAAATATTGCTTCACACGTTAGCATTCCCCCACACACTTTGAGAAGATGTTCTGTTGGATTCACTTTTATCTCTTTGATTGCTGCTGGAAAGTGAATCAGTCTGTGTTCATTTCACAATGCAACGCCTTCGCTGAAGCCGAATGCATGGCATCATTTTTTTTTCAATGACACTGCATCTATTGGTAAAAAAAAAAAAAAAAGAGCACTGACTCATGTTGAATGATACTTTAACTGTTCCTTCAACCACAATCAGCTCATAGAAGCCATTCTGAAGAAAAACGGGTAACAACAAACAGGAAAAGGAGTCCCTGCTGCACATTATTAATATAGCAACGAGCCACAACAAAACTACACTGAGAATTTATTGATTTCCTGTTTTTGGAGTGGTGGACTACGGCCTCTGCTTCTGCTCTCTTTTTCTGAAAGTACATTCAAACAGACAAGGACACAACTGCACTTATTTTGCAATCTCTTCACATCTGCCGCTGCACCTGAGGACCGCAGCCTCGCCACTGCAATCTAACAACTTGAAGAGCAACTTTGCATTTGAAAAGAACAAAAAAAAAAAGCAGACCCCTGAAAAACCAGTGAGGTTTCTTTGTGGCTTTTAGCACAAAACACAAAAAAAGCCATGAGTTCCTGACGCAGCTGTTTAGGATTTGGCACAATAACTCCTCCTCCTTCTGTTTCGGCCATTTCCTGGAGGAGAAGCAAAGTGGCCAAGAAATATCCAAAAACAAGGGAAATCAAGCTCCTCATTTACTGACTGGTTCATTTACATCACCTGTTAATTGAGAGGACAACGGTGGGTGCAAATTAAGGCCAACCTCTAATATACCAACTTCATTTAAACCAATAAAAATTATAAAAATCAAAAGATTTAACGTCAAGAGCAAGAAATGCACATCTTTCTACTGTAAATTCCTGCATTTTTCCTTTCTTTCCATCTTTTTTGACCATAATCGTTACAGTTTGATTTAAATGGTTACATGAGTAAAATTTGCTGAAAAGTCCAAAAATCCATGCAGCAGTTTTGTCTTATTAATCCATTCAAAGATTCAACTTTAGATACACTGGGATGCAAAGGTTAGTGTACTTACAGTATTAAAATATGCTGCGTCTCATCTGCGGCTCTTCCAGCTGGAGAGGCGACAGCGGCGTGAAGAACAAGTCAAGAGGCGGGGGTGGACCCCCTCAGATGTCCTGCGAAAACAGAAATTTACTCATGAGTTTTCATTTTTTTTAATACTTAAACAGATCAGAAACAAATCATGCTCATACTGTCCAGTCAGATAATTTCCCAAATGTTTCCGTTTCCTTTAGATGGAACGTGTTCGAGTTTGGAAGAGGAAACGCCAACGTTGACATTCTGTTGAATATCCAGAGAAACGCTCAGTGAGGATGTGTGCAACTTTTCATTTCCTTCCAACAAATGATTTCATTCATACTGATGTACTTTCATCTTAAAATGCAGGAACCAATCACTGCAACACCCATTTGAATCAGCAAACGGGTTCGTTGAGAAAATGCTTTAAAATTCAATCATGCAATTTAAAATAGCCAATACAAACCCGTCCGTTAGTTTGTATTTCCAAAGACTAAAACGAAACGGGATAAATTCAGTTAGAAATGAACACCTTCATCTATACAAAGCAAGGATATAAAGAAAGCATGTTACCTTTCAGTTCAAGGGCTTTGAGAGTCAGGAGATTATAAAAAAAAAGATCTGATCTCTATCAGATTCAGTTTCACTCAGATGAACAATCTTTGTATCATTACTGAACAATAAAGTGAAAGAGTGAAAAACAAAATCTGCTACAGCATTCTGCACCTTTCCATCTTGAAGTAGCCTTTTCCATATGACACCATCAGTCCTTCAGGCTGTTGTGGGAGAGTTCTGGTTCAATCTTCTCTACAAGATTGCTTGCACGGCCCATTGTTGGACATGCTGCCTCACATTTTGACTCTGGGATACTTTTGTATACATAGAGATCATCATCCATCACTGAAAGGTGTCCAGGTTGTGTGACTGCAAGGCAAACCCACATTTAAAGCACTTGGAGTCCTGTGCTGGCATGTGGCGTTGCTACATTTGATTTGATTTTAAAAAATTAAATATCCTTACTTTGATTTCGTCGGCGCAAACGTTATTGTTTCAGAGACAGTTTTTTAGTTCATTTAGATGCATCTCAAGAAGATTGACATCTTAATACATATCCATTTATTAAAAAAATATATATATTTTCACTAAAAACAACTAACTTAATTGAACATGGCCTTCAAACTCTACCTGTTGATCAACACTGACTGACTTCAGATCATTTCTGTTTCACATAGTCAAATCCATTCAGTTCTTCAAATACAAACAAGTTGTCAAACACCATCTTCCACATGTTTTCTAAATCAGATTCTGCCGAGGAACATATTTCTCACATCAGACGGCTTCTGGAAGATCATGCCGTGTGCCTGCTCTCCACTGCGAACCACAGAGTCCTGCTGGCTCTGCAGCTGTCTTTGCTTTGCATCATATCATCATGTCACACTCGTTCAACAACCCCAAGCAAGTTTCACACTACCTCCCAATGAGACCAGGAGTGCAATAACATTAAATAATGTTCCTGATTCAAGTCAGGAGCGTAGCTTTGCATGTACCCCAACAAGCTCTGCTGAATATTTTTCTCCAAAGTTTAAAATAAATTAAAAACATCCCACATAACCATTATTGATGAAGGATTTTATTCTGCATGTGGCAATACATCAAATGACAAAAGTAAGCACCAATCAGATTAAAAGAGGCCTCAAATTACATGTAGAAAGGATTTGCCCCGCGTTGCCACCAGGCAGGATTCTTCACGTTCTGGAACTAATCAGATTGCTCCGCTTGGAGGATTGTAGTTCGAGTCTCTGGAGGATTGAAATCTCATCTGGTGGCAGAACTCCAGATCGAAGGAAATCTAATCAGAAGGCGTTTGGCATGAGGCGAATCCCAAAGCTGGCTTTCATTCATGAAGAAGCAAGAAGAAGAGCCAAGCGAAGATCGGCACACGTAAATTAGATCAACATGCAGGGAGGAAGAGAAGGAATTAATATCCAAGATGTTCCTGCTTTACGGTGAGTCGGCAAAAGAGATGCGAGGGTTTTGATTTCAAAGACGACGATTTTAGCCACTCAGTTCAAATCCGAGTTCGGTGAAAGTGCAATTCTCCCCACCTCAACTGTAAAATTCTTAAGACTAAAAGGTTAATAATCTTTTTAGCCAAACAGGAGGTGTAAAAATGGGAGGTTATGATTTAAGGTTGACCCCACAAGTTCAAACAGGGTAAGGTCAGTGGAGAATCTAGAGCAGCGCAAAATTCAAAGGGGAACAGAAAATTATCCACAATAAATTTAAAAAAGTAACAAAACAAAAATCAGAGAACGCCCAGCTACCACTAACCTGCTATTTGACAACATTGCTCGTCAGGCAGCTCTCAACTGAACCCATTTAAATTAATGAAAACATAACATTGGAGTAAAATAAGCTGAAGTGTAAACGGCTACCTGTAGCATCCAATTAACTCAATAAATTGTACAAAATGCAGCGGGAGTGGAAGGAATCTCCATGGATGAGTCTGGATTTTTCCAACAGCTGCAAGAAATAAGGGGTTTAAATTTCTTTTATTCTCAAATATGAGTATAGTTTTATTTAAAAATATCAACATTAAGTGTTTTCAAGAGGTTTTATTGATGTATTCAGCCATCGACTATACGTCCTTATGCTACTTTATTCTTTGAAAAATATTCAACCCAATTTAAATCCAATTCTATAATTTTCACATTTGAGAAAAAAAAAAATTTTTTTACTGCCTATAAGTTTTTTTTCTTGATTAGAGCATATCTAAAGCACATCAAACTAATTTTGTGAACCTTTCCATCTCTACTGCTTCCAGTTTTATAGCACCTGGTTTTAGTTCAGGTAAAACTCAGCTGTGGGGTTCAACACTGCTTTGATTAATCCAAAAGTCAACACAAATAGCGGTTCATGTTTGGAAAACATGCATCTACAAATCAAACGATTCGAGCTAATAAAACCCACTGTCCCTCTGATTTGGATTACAAGGGGAAACGATACTGATCACACAGTGGGTACAGTTTAACATTTTGTTCTTGGAAACCAAAAAGGTGGCCAGTTCCAAGCAGACACTGGTGGTTCCAAATCTGCAAGCCTGCCAAAACACTTTGTGATGGCAGATATACGCTGGCAGGAAGTCAAAAGTTAAAGTTCTAATAAATCCACCTGCTGTTCCTTCAGCTGTTCAAGAGCCGAGTTTTTAACCAACATGCACAGTTTGTTCCTTTAGAAAACAAGCCGCCTATCAGAAATATGCCCAAAATATTCCTGCACAGCGGTTCTCTTTACCAAGTGAGAAAGAGAGAAAACAACCCGACAAGGTGGGACTACCGCATGAAACTCCTTTGTCACAGCCGGGAAGGAACTGAGGGAGGCAAAGTAAGGATGTTGTTTCAATAACGCTCATTTTTAGAACAACAAATTGCCAGCTTGCAGTTGGTCTCTTAAGTTCAGCCGTATTGTGTTGCATAGCTCCCCATTTAGACCCTCGTTTGGTTAGACCACTCAGGTATAGCATGAAAAAGCTATGCCTGAACTTAGAAAGTCTGTTCACATCACTAAAGAGAAACCAAATATGTGACCAATGAAACATTAATGAAGAATCTGATGGGTAACGATGGGAAAATCCAATGTTTCAATTGTTGACTGTGTTCCATGATTTTGTATTTTTGTGTTATGTGAAGCACTTTGAAACGCCTTGTTGCTGAAAGGTACTATATAAATAAAACTGATTGACCATCCATGATACTCAGATTCAGTGGGTGAGGAAGTGTGTGTGGGAGTGTATGTATTAGTGAGTTGAATGTGTGAGGATGGGGAAGAACATTTATATAAATTTGGAGGTTGCAAGGTTGTTTATGGACATGTAAGGAGGAAAATGTATGTAATTTTTGTATCTCGACTTATGAATTGTATTCACTTTATTGCTTAGAAATGCCCAACCAGGCGCTGGTGATGTGGATTAGCTTTAGCCATGTAGTCTGGGTGAAACGGATCAGTTACAGACGTGTTATGTTCCGTTTGTGCGCAATGTTCACGTCAACTAAAAACCATTTGCTCCCAGTGTCCAAAACTCCTTCCCATTGGTGGAACTCCTCACCTCATCGGTTGTGCTTGAGAGGAAGCTCAGTTCAGCTTCTTACAGCTGAGATCTCGTCGTCGGAGCCACAATCTAAATCTAATGACCACAAGTGGGATCGAAATATAGACAGAACGCTAAATTAAGGCGTTTGCTTTCTGGCTCAGCTCTTCACAGCGAAGCACTGAATGCATTATTGCAGAGAAAGGTCTATTCTGTCTACTCATCTCCCACTTTAAAGAACTGTGCAATTTTACAGCGGAAATGTGTTCCTCTAGCAAACTATAGTACATCCTGCAATTAAGCGTTGATGAGCAGCTCCTCATGACCCCAAATAGCATGTAGGTCATGTACAATTAGATCTTTGAAAGTGAAATTATGTTAATTTAATTCCATTCATCTCATGTTAGAGCAATTATACCATTAGCTCCCTGGCAGTCATAAAAAAACACACACACAAAAAACCCAACAGTTTTTAAGGGCATTACTCAAGCTATCAAACATTTACTGCAACATAGCTAAGTTTAGGAATTTTGGCAAAAATCAAATCCTGAATAAACGAGGCTTCCTGGTTTTCATTGTTTTACATTCAGGAAACTTGGGGAAGAGAAACTAATCGGTTAGTCAGGAGGGTTACACTTTATTAAGTGGATGGCAGCCATGCAGGCTTGTCAGAAGATCCTCTGATTGGCCACGGTCTCTGGTTTCCATAGATACGATTATGATGCTTCATGTCTCCACGTCCTTGAGGTTGAGGCCGTTATGTTTGTTCTTCTGTTTGAGCCTCAGTCAGTAAACATATTAAACCTCTCAACAACAAATCTGATCTTTATCGCCCGGCTCAGGCACGCACAGAAAAACACACAACAAGGCAAATGGGCCGAGTCAGATTTTCATCTGTTTGTCCTGCAATAATCCCATATGTGATCTTTCCATGGGTTAATCCCCTGTGCCTCTGTGCCTCCATCCGTCTGCTGCTGTAGATTTACTTTCATCACTACAGACATTTACTCAACTTCTTTATCTATCCTCCTCCTCTGCAGTTTAACCCCCAAACCTCCATCATTTTCTCTTCAATTGCACAGTGGTTTTTCATTTTTTTTCCCTTCTTTTTGTCTCTCACTCTCTTTCTTTCAGTTTTACGACTTTATGCAATCACTGCAAATCCCAACGGGCTAAAAGCTTTATTGGCAGGGGATCTGTGTTCGTGCCACCATAGCATTCAGAACAACACAGCAAACAGCAAATAAGATTTACCAAAGAGAGCGTCTCTGCAGTTCCAATAAAAATACGTCAAAGCGTCCCTAATGCCGTTCAGACTCAGCGGGAGTGCAGCTGTGGTTTATTGGTTCTCTAATGGCCCTTAAACCTGTCTACAGACTTCATTCATCATGCTGCTTGAACAACATTCAGATCTTTATGATCTTTATGAAAGAGGACGTTCGAAACGATAACATAACGTCAGTGTTTGCAGCTCTATTTGAGCGTCGTTAGAGTTATATAAAATGACGATCATTGAAGATTACACAAACTGGACAAAGTTAAAATAAATAAAGAATAAATCCTATGATGAATTAGCATTCCTGATACATTTTAACAGATCTTTTGCATCTGTTTTATGTTTTGCTTTTCTTGTGGTCTCCAACACTCTGAAAAGGGTGAAAACTCTGCCCTGATTGGTCAGCAGGATAATGATGGATATGAATATGGTCTGTATTTGGGATGTAAAAATTATGCCATCAAGCCTGTATCATCTCAATCCATCTCTTTGGTAAACAAAGAAAGACACCTGAAAAAAAATCTGTTCACCAAGTTTACCTTCTGTGAGAGAAAAAGCCTTTTTGAGTAATTTTAACACACATATTGTGGAGGAAAAGCAATAGAGTAGCCTCTTCAAATAAACTAAAATATTTATAGATTGTGTATGAACTCGGTACAACTGGAACAAATAAATATATCTGAGCTGATCTAATGGAACATTGATTTTAGAGACCATGAGTGAGTGTGTTGCCTCTCTGAGGTTTGAGTTGCAGAAGGGAAGGTTCTGGTTGTTTTCTGTTCAGGCACCAAGCACAGCTCCGGTTACCCGGCCTTCTGGGAGCCTCTGGTTTCCTGGAAGCCGTCTGAGTGTTCGGCTCCGCTCCTCTACGACTCTTTCCCCATGTTGGCAGTGACCGAGTCACAAGGAGGGGACCAAACGGACTAACCAAACGACCATAATCAGACACTCAGGTGAAAAGATAAGCTCAGCTCTCATCTGATCACCACCTGGCAGCACACTGGATTGCCAGGGGAAGCTTGAGGACAGAATCAAAATGAGAGGGCGGGATGAAGAATGAACGCCTGGAGGTGGACCCTTCAAGAAATCCATAATTTATCCCTCCAGAAGAGCTTCTCTAAAGGTCATTGGGATTCAGCGGCACGGATTAAAAAGTGGCACCTACTATAGATGTGTCATGTAGGAGCTGTGGCCTGAAATGCACAGGTGTGTGCTGGGACGGCAATTAGAAAAGAGAAAGGCGGACATTTTATGTCTAATCTCTAAGTTTATATTATTTAATTGTTTGTTTTTTATTTAGCTTCTTTCATTTTTTTCTGCATTTGTACAGCTTTCTATACTTCCAAAAATACTCAATTCTTTTCCTTTTGGATTCATCTTTCCAGATTTCCACGTGCAGTATGTATTATACATTGTTTTCTTCTATGTGCGTCTTAAGATTACTGTTGAACCTGGTGCAAATGCTTAAAGGTCATCATCATCATCATCTCTGATGTGATCTGTCCAAAACAGCCCCTAATCACACCTCAACTCTTGTCCCACGTTTCCATGGCGATGTAAAAAATGGAAAGCTAATGAGCTGGATCCTTGTTGGATCATGAAGTATTGAATAATTCCCGTCTCTCCTCCCTTTCCTTACCCATCTGTTTGAATTCTCTCATCATTTCTTTAATTAGATTCTGTCAAGCTTTTCTTCTCAAACTCTACCTCCTTTACATTTTCTACTTTTCCTTGTCCATGTCATCTTCAGCTATAATGAAAAGTCAGCTTCAGCCTCTGTTATTTAACAAACTACTATCTACTCTTACTTTACTATCCATTTTGTGAACAAATTTTTAGTTTCTTTTTTCTTCCAACTTTATTCTAAATGTATATTGTTGATCAACATTCCTGTAACATTCATTTCCTCAGTTTTTTGGAATTAATTTTCCCTTTTCATTCAAGCTGCAATTCAGTACTTGTCTCAATAACTTCAAATACCTTTTGCTTTAATTTGAAAAAGATCAGACAGACTCCTAAAGTAAAATAGTTTAAAACACCACTTCTTTTACATTGCAGAAATTTCAAAAGTTTGGCTTTTGAGTAACATTTCATTTTCAGAAAAGTACATTTTGAGCTCATCTTTGCTAATTTGGTTCTATGTTAAAACACTACAGCTGGTCCATTTTCAGTCCAGTTTATTATTATCATGACTGAATACTAATGCAACACGGTAAATGGAAATCGACTAAAACTGCATATTTTCTTTCTTTGTGACACCATGCCTATATAGCAAGAATTGCATCTTATGAAGAAAACAAATAGCAAAATAGACTCTGAAACTATTGTGTGTGTTTTAAATGTTAGCCAGCTAACTAGCGGTTAGCTAGTAGGTCTGGTTTATCTGAAAGGCCCCAGCATCATCCTGACTTGGACACATTCTCCATCTTCCACTCCCTGCTCAGCCATTCTTATTCTTTAATTTCTGAAAATCATTTTCTTGTCAGCTCATCTATTCAACCGTTTATGATTTTTGTCACTGATGAATTCATTAATTCAGTTTCTTTCCTTATTACCCCAAACTCTGACACATCATCATCATCCTGTCTCCGTCTCATGAAGTCCATCTGCTAATGAACATCCTATAACTCCAAATCATCTGTCCGTTTCTTTCCATCTTCTCTGTATTCTTCCCATATTTTTAAATAGTCTATTTTTATGTTGAATTGCATAGATATTACATTATAGACTAAATACAGAATTTTCATTTACAGTTTGCTTCCAACTGTAAATGTCATATTTCATGCAGATCCCAGTCATTTCTGATGCTGTGCAGGTTTGCAGAGTATAACCTACCGTCTATCCTGCCTGTCAAATGGAAACGGACATATTGATGTTTTCTGAAACATTTGCAGTTCAAAGGTAGTGCAGCAAAGGACTGGAATATTTTAAAACTTTTCAAGCCATTTTTTGTTCTTCTGCCTTTAAAATACAAATCCAGGTCGTTTTCCTTGTAACGTTGCGTGCAATCAGAAACGCCATAAGCACCAACCCACCTAGTCAACGATAAAACCACAAATCAGGGTTTTCTTCTGCTGCTGCTACTCCTGCTGGTATGAGCAAATCAGTACTTCAGTCTTCACCATTTGAAAAGCATTAAAAGTACTCTTACATCCCTCCCTCCGATTCCAGATGAGATGCTTTTTTCCCTCATGGTTTCTTTATTTCCCTCCGACTTGTTTCTTCTTTTATTCTGCAGTTACAGATCAGCTACACTGTTACTTTGCTGACGATCCAGCAATGACTTATCTCAGAAACAAAGAATGTAAAGGGAAAACCTCAACACATCTCTAAAAAACAGTAACAACTCTGAATAATCAATGGGTAATATACACCAACCCTCTTTTGATCAAACAGTAATCCATTATTCAGTCAGACAAAAGTTAAGCACTAAAACGGAAATAAACCTTCTGAGCATCTTTTGTAAAAGATGAAGCAAATAATTCATTATTTAGCAAAGTGACAGAAAAATGTCAGCACATTTTTCCACACGTCAGAATTCAAACACTGTTCTAAATTTTTTTATAAATGAAACTGCTTAAAAGCGTGGTTATTTTCAGCAGCTCTGAGAAAACAAAATGCCATTTGAAAATCTAAATATTTAATAGCTGCAGTCTTTTTCTGTCCTTTTTTCGGTTAGTTTGTGTAGTTTGAAAGAAAAAGACTCGACACTCAAGAGCTCTTGAAAAATGTCAGACATATGGCACCAATATGAGAAAAGCTGAGACAAACACTTTCTTGCTGGATGCAGAAATGTACAGTCACACACTGAACATACAAATTCAGTTCAGTTTACAGAAAAGCTGTCGGTGTACTCAGTGTGTGCAGAAATGCACTAACTGTTCTGCAGCTCTGCTACGTGAAAGATGGGGGCCGCTTTCCACCCGACAGCTACCTGATTTATTCATGTACTGTGTTTAGCAACGTGTCTGCATTATTTTAGACCATTAGGTTCTTCCTCCCATGACACCCAGAATCAAAGTATCAGTCTAAAAAGAAACGGAGAGACCTTTGCTTCACGTCTTCCCCTTTCTCCCTCTGCACACCTTTAGTTTGAGGAACATAAAAACAAAAAAGCATATAGAAACATCTAGCTGTACAGAAAATGCACAAATAGCTATACAAATCGATTGTTTCAGACAAGAAAACTCTTTCAGTAACCAAAACTTTAAGATGTTGATAATACCTCCATCGATTTCTAACCAGGATGTCTCTTATAAATGGTCAATGCACGACGAAAACAATGAGCCTCAAGGACTCAATGATCACATTAGACTTAAAAGATTAATTCTGCACGGCTGATTGGACGGCATGTCACAGAACAGATGGACAGCGACTCAAAACAGACTGGAAGCAGATCAGGAGTTTCTCAAGATAAAACTGAACAGTGAGCACACGCTTCTGTTTCATCCATCAGTAAAAGGAGAGTCACGAATATAGAACTAAATGGATGTTATGTTGAACTGTGGATTTGTCTGGAGGTCATTAGGCGAAAGGCAGTATTATGTACCGTTTCAACTACAGGAATAATTTTAGAAAAAATATACATTTTCCTTCTTTACAGCAAGTTAAACTTCAGGACTATTTACACACCTGAAATTGAGATTTGTAGAGTTTAGAATCTAGAAACGTTTAACATCCAGCAGAAACCCTGCCAGGTTATTCACAAACACGGAGAAAGAAAAGAATCCAACATTATCAGTTGAAGTGGTGCTTTCTATTGGAGCCAGAATGTTAAGAATATGGAAAAATAGATTTAAGGGACATTCAGAGAAGAGCAGACCGACTCTACAACCAGCTTTGCCTCCGATAGCCTGGGGTCGTGGGTAGGAGGTCAAAGGATCCAGCTGATTCTCAATTGAGCAGATTACAAGCAATACAGGAGGGGTCATGGGTCACATAGGCATATGACTGGTGTAAAAGCTTTGGGGATTATTGTAGTCTTTCTAGACGTCAGTGGTTGTGAGGGCAGGACCAGACGAACTCTCCCTGATATTCTATAAGTGCATGTAATAGCTCTGCAGTAGTTTGTCATTCCAACATGAAAGACAGATGGGCAGGAGGTGGTAATACAGGCCCAGTCCTTTGGGTTACATTGGAAATAGCAAAGGACAAAAAAAGTTAAATGCTAAAAAGTGAAACAAAATGACATTGCAGAGCAGCTGAAGTCATACAAGTAGAGCTCAAACAATGGCCAATAATCAGTGGAGATGAGGGCCAACATTTCCAATATCGAATGAAACGAGTATATCAAAATCTTCTTGAATTAAAAAGCTTTCATCTATTTTAATCAATTTCACATTGGGGGCAGTAAAGAGGTCAGGAGACCATCCCAGTGGTGATTATTGGGTGAGCGGTGGGATGCACCCTGGGTGGTTCAGGGGTTAAACACAGGTCAAATTAAAAAATGTACCCATGTTTTTAAAAAGCCTCATACAAGCCCAAATGATTAAAAACCCAAACACACAGAGCAGATGTAAAGTCACTGGTAGAATCTGTAGAAATTGACAAAAGTGGCATTTATTTTCATAATTTTCTTCAAGTTGAGCCCCTTAATATTGGACAGTAAATCAAAGCCTGGTGGCTACTTTTTTGCAAAGATGTTACTTGTATGTTAAGCTTCATCTTATGTGAAAACAAACATATGTATAACTATTATAGCTGTGACAAATGGAAGACAAAGACAAATTGCAAGAACAGATCTGGGTCAAACTGGCAGTTCATTCGCCATTTCATCCCAACCCATTTCCATCGTTTCCTCCTAAAAAGAGCATATTTTTTACAGCACACAGAAGTTAACTTGAGTTAGCAATTAAGTAATTGGTACAAAATAGTTATGAAAATGTATAAATGCATCTGAGTGTGTATTACTGACAGAAGATTTTATATTGCACTCGTTCCATTGATTGTGGTTCTGATCCCCGTTTGGACCGTTCCATTCTCATCAAAAATTAGCTTGATTGAACCAAAATAGCTCATTTTTATTCACTTGTATCCAAACTTTGCATATGATGATTAACATGTTGGCGTATAAAAAACTTCCTAATATGAGAAAATAATTCTTGTGTGTCTGAAAATCATACAAAACTACAAACAAAAAGCAAAAGGGAAGAATCACCAGCATCTCAGGTGCCTTTTTCCAGATCAACCCTTAAATCAGTACAACTAAGATTTAAAAATAAATAAATAAAAAAAATTATATATATATATATATATATATATATATATTTTTTTTAGGTAATAAATTATTTCAGTTCCTTCAGACATGAGGAAGATCCATTATGTGTGACCAGCACCTGATGACCCAGAGACTTTATGATCAACTCAATTCAAAGAGAAATCCAGATCAAAGTGAGCAAATGCTTTAGTACCAAACATGAATGCAGGATTACTTTACAACTGTCCCTGCAATGAAAAACTCTGTATGCCAGTTGAATCTTTTTCCAGTTCTCTGATACAAGCGATATGAGAACGATGTGATGCAAGATTGTAGAAGTCTCACATCACTGCAGAAAGCACAAAGCGGTTCATTCAGAAAAAGAAAAGCCTTTTTCATCTTACTCCCATTCTTTGAAGCAAAGGCTGCGTTTTATTCCCCCAAAATGTCTGTGTCACTCATTGTGGTAAATAATAACAGTGACTAAGTGAACAGCTCGGCCTGCAGCGGGGTTTAAATCTCTGCTAAACCTCCCGATTTGATCTGGTTCCAGCCGAGCGGCGTTGTTGCTACCGAGCGTCGCCTCCATCTGTCGCTCAGTCTTCCGTCGCTGTCGAGCGGCGGCGAGCGGATCCGTCACTAAGGAGACGACGGCACCTGAGCACAACTGTCAGCACATCACTGTCGGCTCTAGGCACTGAGGTACTAAAGCAAAATCATGTATTCGACCAGGATCCAAATTATATTTAAATAAAACTGTACATTCAGTGTGACAACTTGAGCTAATGATTTCTCATCAGCAGAATCTTTAGTGGAATTAAACCGGGCCTAAATACACGTTTCTCTGGGTCTGGGAACGCCTTGTGATTCAATGACAACATCATGCACACCTGTTGGCTTCAAGGTAATGCAAATTAGTCATGTATTCTTTTCAAACGTTCATCTTATTGACCAAAACCAATAAAAAAAACGTTTAAGCAGCCAATGAAGCCGGTATGTTAATCAGCTGAGTTTCCCCTGAAACAGTTTGGATTTACGCTGTAAACAAGCTGGATTCAAACACAATGTTTATCGTTTTAAAACCTCTGAAAATGTTATTTAAAGCGTTTAACATTTGAAAAACTTTCCTTCATGTTCGTTTTCTAAAAGAATGCTCCCACAAAGACCAAAGCACATTTCTTTCTTCCATGTTTTCTAGTCATTGGGGGGAAAAGAGACAAAGCAAAACAATGGAATCGGCTCGTCAGACCACAAAGAAAACCAGAAGCTGCTATTGGTTAAATAAAAGGAAAGTCAGTGCATCTCTTTGAATTAGATGCAAAGAAGTGACCCAACTTTTCCAGTGTTGCAGAGTTTAAAGTAGCCCAGCTTTGCCTCTAAATCACCTGGAGCTGCAGGTCAGTTAATCCTCTAACCTGTTTCTTATTCTTACAAAAGAGCCTGTTCAGATCTCTGGCTGTGAAAAACAAATAGCGGTGGTGTGAAACTGACTAAATGAGTACCTGAGATGGTCCTCACACACAGACACTGTTTGGAACAAGTCCCAGGAAAAACTCTGCTTCCCGCGGCAATTCAAGTCAAGCAGCCAACCAAAGGAGTTCATCTTCTACCTTATCCAGTCTGTCCTGAGCAAACCGTCACTCTGCCGTTTGGCTCATCCTCAAAACAGAGCAGACTCAAGCTGCAGGCAGCAAAATGCAAGGACTGTCAGAGTTGACCTTCCTTCCGTGAAAGGGCATGCAGGGTCAGGAAAAGGGTAACTAACATCTCTGCAGATCCCACACATACTGGACATGTTTTAGTTTTTGGCTAAAACTCTTGATGAAAATAAAAAATACTGAAATTTTTGCTGTTCTTTCATGATATCGCACTATCCCAAGCCTATAAAAAATAAGTTTTATTTGACAAAGTTAATTTGTAAACATCTAATCAATTAGAAATGGTAAAATAAAGCAATCTTTTACGCTCATAGATGTGTATCACATGCAGCAATGTGATGTTTTACTTTGCTGCACTCCGTCTTGAAGATATTTAATTGAGTGAAAACAAAGTTAGTTTGTTTATCATCTATTTTCTGCATAAATATCAAATGTTGGGTCTGACATTTTCTGCTGCAGTTTCCCACTGAGCATGAGAACAGGGATGAGCACGTTGTACAGCTAGCTTGATCCCTGGGCAGCAGAGGCAACAGTCCAGAGATGAGAAGATTACACTGGATTCATACTTGTCTGATTATATGCTACATGGAAAGTGTTGTTTGTCTGGGTGTGTACATGAAGGGATTGTGGTTTTATAAGAAATTGGCAGTATTTGCACCCAGAGCACCGAGTGTTTTCCTGGGAATTTAAATCTCTTGCTAGTCTAACCTTATGTAAATTTTAATACGATTCTCCTGGTATCTGCAGGACTCGCATGTACAAATGCATGCTTAAAGGTTTCCATATGTGTTTGAAGCAAGTGGCAAAGTGTGCATGCCTTCAGGCATAAATGCTACATCTCGGCTAACACTTGACACCCAGCACTTAAGTAAATGGTGAAAATTAAAGAGCTATAGAATTTACATGAAGAGGCAAGTACATTTATTATTACCTATGCAACTGTATAATAAGTGCAGACATTCAGAAGGTAGAGTACATCTAATGTACTTTCACTTTAAATCAGATCTGTATTATTCAGGATTTAACATTTCAGAAAAACAAGGCAAAGTTATTTTACAAGCAAGTTGAATAAATAATCCAGCATGTTTTTAGCATTAGCATATGGTCTGTTTGTTTTCTGCTGGGAAATTGTTTAAGTATTCAAAAGTTCTTTTACTTATATAAAATATTTCCAAAGCCATAAGTTAGTACTTGTATGTTTTTAAAACACTTCTGTGTTAAGAGCAGTTTAGCTGGTACATCTGCAGTGAGCGAGGTTGTATCCTGTCATCATAAATGATAGCCTGACGGTAGGTCTGGAAGATTTTCATAGCGGTAATTTGGCCGTTTTTCACCCACTGACAGATGGACTTGTTCTGAAATACTCCGAAGCAAAGCTAGAGAAAACCTAAAAGGCTTCTGTCAGATCTTTCAGGGCCCCGCTTCATCTGCCGACAAGAAGAAATTAGACTCAAGAGCTTAAATCTTAAGAGGAGGATGTTGATTCTGTCAAAGAAAAATGCCTCTAATGGTGAGAAAATGGGGAAAAGTTTGAGCAAAGGAAGTATTTACTGTGAAAAAAGAAATCCACAAGTCAGACGCCACCCAGCTTAAAATGTAGCAATACGAGTCCAATAGGTTATTTATTACTTTTTTAGCCTTTAGACAATGAAAATGTGCTCAACCAACATAAAAAGGGAAAATTATTCTTACGTTTTAGTTCTTTCAGGCAGTAATCTACAATTAAAAACTGTTAAAGCTACAACATCAAATCTATTAAAAAAAAAGATTACAAGAAACATTACGCAATTAAATAAGCAAAAGTAGATCAACATAGAACAACAGGCAATGAACAGCAGGTCATGGTCCAGTACAACTGTACTGGTCTTGGTCCAGTACAGAAATACAAAAGGAGAAAATCCAACAGTAGAAGCCTGTTTCTTTTCATTTCTTTCAAATAGAAAAATAATTCTCAAAGAAATGGGAGCAGAAAAAAAGAAAAGCTTTTGAATGAAAGGTGCCGTAGGCCAGCACACCAAGAACAGACAAACAGGAACTGTGAACTTTGAAATGCATTTCAGAATGAAACATATTTCCAAAACTACTTTGAAATAAACAAAAAAAAATGGTATTCAGTTAGTGTTTGATTGTGTCTGATAGTGTTGTACCCAGTAGGCCAAAACAATACCTGACAATGCAATTTTATGACCAGTGGGCTTTCCATTAGTCCAGCACTTACACTGCATTATGGACATATTAAAGAAACTTACTAAAATGAATTACTTTAACCTAGAAGTTAGTAAACAAATGGCATCATCAACTTTCCAGCAAGTCCTACTCCATAAAGTGCCGACATGTCACTCAATCAGGAAGAAGCCATTACCCCAGAAGCAACATAAAAAGCCTGATAACAGGTTGCAAATACCCTCAGGAACAATGGTCTTAATTTTTGGAGGCAGTCTGTGGCATGATGAAATTAAAACTGAAGTGTTATATTTGGAGGAAAACGGGGTAGCTCGCCATCCCTGCTGTCAGGATTGGCAGCTTCATGTTGGGAAGCGTTTTTTGCTTTTCCCGTAGGGGATGCACAAAACAGACATCATGTGCACAGAACAAAATGTGATAATATTAAAGCGACCTCTGTAGACATTAGCCTGGAAGTTAATTTAGGGAACAAATGGGTCTTCCAAATTAACAATGAACCAGAGCGAACCACCAAACTATTAAAGCTGCTCATAAACAGCAAAGTCAATGTGTGTGCATGGAGCTGCAGGTAAACACAAAGCAGAGATTATGACTCCTGATTAATAAACTTAACTGAGATTACCAATTGTATTCTTCAACTGGAGACTAAACCTACATTTCTGCATTAAGAAAATTTAGAAAAAGAAACGAGCTAATATTATAGGAAAATGTTAAAACAATCCACACAAAGTTTTCAGAACAGACAAACAATACTAACTGATGTTTTTCTCTGAAACAGTGTGGTTAATGTACACATTTTATAACACACACCAATATTTTCACACACACAAAGCTGGGTGACATTTCTCAGCCTAACAAGCTTATCCTACAACACTAAACAGCGACGCTAACAAAGATCTGCTGATGACAACACTGACTGTTTCTGTTTGCGTGTGTGTGTGTGTGTGTGTGTGTTGGCCACACGCTGCGTGACTCACCGTGACGTTTGAAGGAAATGAGCTTTTGCTCTTTTTATCTTCAAGATTCGTTGTGTTTTCAAAAGCCTCTTTTAATGTTGTTCTGACATCCGATTCACTCTTTTCATCTAAACAAAGACACTGATTTTCTTTCTTTGGCAGGGATTACTGTAATAAATTTAGAAGTCCCTTCAAATAATCACTCCTGACAAGGATGAAAGACTCATCGTTTAGCTGGGTATTTAATAAAAAATAAAAGTGGAGAATAATTGTCTTGTGAAAACTGTTAGACTGCCAGACAAATCAAGATGAAGGTCTCCATTTCAACTAATTTCCATGTAGTGATGAATAATTCTATATTTCGTGAAATACGGGAGTTAAATGTTTGATCGCAAATCAAAGAACCTATTTTTCTGCCTCGTAGCCAAACACAAAAGCACAACATTTTGTCCAAAAACCAATTTACAGTGGTCAGCAAAGCAAAGCAGTAAAATGGGCATTGAAAATCTCCTGCTTCATAAAAACAGACAAATTATGCCCCGACTGTATAAACTGTCTCATGTATAATGGATTTGTGAAAATATGTTGAAACACTCACCCACATTTTTGGATCATCCAAATCTGTTTTCTTTGTCTCTAATGTACAAAATGTTTTCAACTGATTATCTACTTACTCTGTGAGCAAAAAAATATAATTTATAAACAAAATTGCAAAATCCATTAAGCTTATGTTCTATATCGCATGTGAATAAGGTTTAGCCACAAGGTTCGATTTCTTTAGATTTAAAAATACGTTAACATTTCAAATCAGAAGTTTACAAATAGACCATAATTTGTTGCTTGTATTTCACATGCATACATGATGCCACCTTCACATGAGCAGCCATAAATCCTCAGAGCAACATGCACACACACTCAAAATCTAAAAAGGTTAAAAGTTCAACAGATTTAAACTCAAATACCAAGAAACATGCCTGATTGCTCGTCTACATAATGCCAATTCTGGGATTTCATAAAACTCCCAAACCTGCATGTCTGCACACTGGTAAGCAAAGCTTTGCTTCAGCAGATAATCTTGTATGTATAAATCCAGTGCAGTTCTGTCAGCTCTAATCTGTTTCTCCTGTAGCTCAGATATCAAACTAACTGTCTTAAGTGCTGCTGAACAACATTTCTTTACTTTTGATAAAGAACACCAGTGGAAAAAAAAAACAAAAACAAAGAATCACCACCTTCATAATCATAGAAAACACTAAAAATAAATTTTGTTTTAGGAATGCCCAATATATTGGCAATAGCATTGGTCTTGGCTGATGTTTGTCATTTAATATTTTGATATTGCTTCAATAATATTGACCCAGTTTTACTAAATGGGGTAAACTCAATGTTTACCCATGTTGTTGCATTTGTGTTTCTGGAAGGGGCCGGTCATGTGATGCGACAGTGATCAAGAAACAGTGGAGTGTTTGTGACGTTAAAACAGGAAAATGTGCATGTAGTTGGTAAACATCAGCTATCGGTCATCATAGCAATATTAATATTGGATACTGACACCAGCCCACATTTTTGCAACAGTTAATCTGTAATTTCTTTGGCTTACAGGTTTAATATATAATGCATAGATTTGCATGTCCAGTTTCGTCTAAAAATAAAAAAAAACCTCATATCAAGTGCAGGTGGTTATCTTCACATGTAATGAATTGTTGCATTAGTGTAATTTCAGATATGAACATTAAAATACTTATTTTTCCAGAACATTATGTTCAATATAAAAAATGTTGCAATTTTATTATTATTATGTATATTTAACTCAACAAAAAGTACAATTATGCACAAATTTACAGGAGAAACCAGCATATTAGTAAGTAATTTTACTTTGAAAGAAAAATATTTGTTAGGACAGAACAAGAACATCTTTTACTGGGGCGAACGAGGAACCCACATGTACCGTTACCATGACGATCAGTTTGGGAACCGTGAATATTTTAAGAAAGATCATAATTTACTCAAATGATTTATACTTATTAGCTCACTTTCACTCTTATCATACAAAATGAAGACGTTTCATGTGACTCAAGTCCCAAACCTCAAGTCAAGACTTTGTTTCTTCACCTTAATCAAGGTTAAGTTTTAGACTTCAGTCACCAGCTCTCTAGTGATCTGGGCATATAACACTCGGTGAATACAATTATTTTCAACAAACATTTCAAACCAGAAATAAATGAGGTTAAGTATGGAAAGCAGGAAAAGAAGCTAATTTAATTTTGGATTAAAAGGTGAAATTAATGAGTTTTTTGTCGTTTTAGTGGACTTCTGTAAAATCGTGAAAATTCCTTCAGCTTATAGTTTGTGCTTTTCCTTCACTAAATTCACCAACAGTATTTCTGCTGGTGAATTTGAATTAAAATCCTTGCTGGCGTGCCAGTTTAGAAGCCGTCATCCCCTCATCAAAGACAAGAGCCTGCAAGCTTAGTGATGACAAAGAGAAAGAGCAACAGACGTATAGATGCCGAGTTCTCCTGGATGACTGGACCTCAGTCCTGGCAACACTCAACTGCCTTCACAGGACAGACTTTACAGGTGAAATATTTGCAGACAAGGAGACAAGCTGAGACTTCTAAAAAGTGATAAAAGCTAAAAAATAAAAATCTTCCTTTTGTCCAGAACTGAGAGCACCCCAAGTGAAATACTGACCCAGAACGACTCGACATGCCGTTTCTGGCCCTTATCAATCAAGTGCAGAAGATGGGAGCTGTGCAGCTTTTTGAATTAGTTACAACAACTTTGACTTATTTCTGTAGAAACTGCTGAAAAACGGAGCTCTGAAAGGAAGAAATTTGCTGTGTATAACATAGAATGATAAAAGCATAGAAATGATTGAAGCCAACAACAAAGCCAAAAAAAAAAAGAAAATAAAATGCATATTGGTTCCAGCTGGACCCATTTTATTTGCAAATATTTTAATGACCAACTCTACAGGAACAGTAACATTAAAAACAGCAAATTCCACAAAAGTTAAATAATTCAAACGAGCCCAAGGGCAAGCTTTACATTTGAGCTGTTCTGCTGTGACTAAGTGTTATTTTAAGGTGCTTCTGCAGAACCTAATCAAATGCAGAAAACAGTGCAGGGATCGTGTTACTAACTTTAGCATTACGAACAAACACTCTGAACTCTGACTGTACCTGCTTTTATAGGTGGAGAGACTCTGGAGATGCAATGTTTATCTTCGCAAATTGAGTATGTGCCTCCCACACCTACCCACCCACACACACATCCACCCACAAACACTCACACTTCCTCCCTCTGGCTCCCAGCTGAATTGACTGCAGACCAGCCTACCGAAGAGCTGAGAACGCATCAGATCTGAGCTCCATTAATTTGTCCTTCCAATAACGTCCAACACACACCGCTAGCTCATAAATACTCATCTGTGTGTGCAGACAGCACCACACAGACACCCGTGGAGGTTTAAATATAATAAAGGCCACACATGGACAGGCAGGAAGGCACAAAGCAGGAATAACCAACCGCCTGCCAAAAGCTCTCTGCACACAATTATACTTCCATCTTTGTGTGCAGCCTCATTGACAAAATGTCCCACAAGTAAACGGCCAACCCCAACACCAGGGCTACTCCTGGCAAGACATTAAGGCATTTGTAACGCTAGCTAAGGCTAGGCGCCTGACTACGGCCAAATATAACAAATGGCACTC
>NW_015114448.1:130470-133502 GCF_001443285.1 Poecilia latipinna | reverse complement strand
CTGTAGAGCAGGTGGACAGTCAGATCAAGCAGCCACTACAATTTGCTGTTTACTTTGTTTTAAGGGATGAAAAACTTGCCATTAGCAAATTGCTTTCTATTAAACACCCCTCTTCTTATGTGAAATAAGCACAATTGCAGCTGTGTAAAAATCTCCCTAAACCTTTGTTATTCATGTTCTTCCTCTGTTGTTTGACGTATTTTTCAGCATTGAGAAATTATTGTTGTTGTTGTTGTTGTTGTTTTGACCACATCCCTCTGGTTCCTCTCAGCACCGCAGTCTGGGCTCAAATCTCCCCTTTCTCTCACCACTCACTGTCTCTTGCTCTCTTTCATATGCATGTAGATGTGAAACTCACTGAACTATCACACACAACTTCAGCTACTTATGACTGCTGCTTTCCCCTCTTCTTCAAAAGTGGATTTCAAATAGTAGGTACTTGTAGAGTTTCTGAAACAGTCTAAAGTTTGTGCTTATGAGTAAGTTTAAAGATTCCATGACCTCTCCCACATATTCTCCCCATTCTTTCTCCCCTTCTAAAAAGCTGTTCATAAGAGCAGGGGTGAATGTGAGTTTACCTTCTGCACACAACTGAATGTGTGTTCCGGGTGTAGAGAGCAATGTGCTGACTGCCATAGCTAGTCGTTCAGCAGGTTGTTGAGTTAGTATATATGCAAGTAGAATAGGAGTTGTAAGGGTGCGTGCATGTGCATTAAAGAATGTTCAAGTTCAAGTTTTTCTGCATATTTTCTTGTTTTTTTTCTTTGCTGCAATGTTAGAGGTGACATTAAGACAACAGTATTTCCCCATTGGCTGAACATCTCTCTGTTTTGCAAACATAACGTGTTTCTTTACTTAAGGTCATAATGTCATAGTGGTCATCTAGTTTTTCAATGGTAATTTTTAGTCCCACCTGATGGTCTTCCAAATCTTTTATGGTTGCTTGGTACCTTCAAATGGGTAATAAGAGTTTTAAAAGGAGTGCGTTTGGGTTGTGGGTCCGTGTATTTTCAGGCAGTTCGTTTTTTCGTTTGAAGTGAAAAATGAAAAAACGGAAATAGACTCGTTTTTTGTTTACTAAACCAAAATCAGAAATCAGATTTTTGGCTCATTATCCAATTTCCCATTTAGTGCACAAAACGACACTGGAAAAAACGGATAAAGAGCTGTCAATTTCTATTTTCATTATTTCATTTTTGACAAGCGGTCTGACCCGGAAGTTCTCTCTGTCCCGCACAATTTGTTTTTCTACACTCGTCCAAATCGGCATAATTTGATCATGATACCTTCACACAGAAAGCCTTATACTCCGACTTTGTTTCGTATATGAAGCTAATGGCTTCTAAATGCAGCTAGCCCTAGCTAAAGGGCTAGTCTGCCCAATTTTACCAACCTTTTATCTGCTCTGGTTTAAAAAGACGCTCAAAACGCGACTAGAACATTCTGCCCAACGCCGTCATTCAAATCTTATAGCTTTTTAAGTTTTTCCTTTCTGAATAGCATTAGCATACCAATTATAATCTGGTATGTTATGAACAAGCATGCAGAAAAGGTTATCCAAAATATAAAAATGTATCTATTTCTACCAGGTAGGAAATGTTTGAAAAAAGAGGATTTGGGAAAGAAAGCAGGTTATCATTCTGACTTTAATCTAAAAAAATGTCTTGCACATCAGTTGGTGTTAGAATAACGTTACAGGCCCTTTATCTTCATATCCTCTTCTGTGGTTTAACACACAATATTTTTTCATATTTTTATGAGTATTACTGTCCAATTAGAAATGAAAACCTTTGTCCCCTTCATGAGACTATTTACTTATAACTTATTAAACTCAACTGACTAAACATAATGAACAACTTTTGAGTTGATTCTTTCCATTATTTATTATCTCTGGATTTATAAGCAAGAAACATTAAAATAATTATTTCATATTTAATTTGTATCAACCTGTATGTAGTCAGAGCTTTAAACTCAAATCTTACAAAATAAACAGAGACAAAATGTTTTCATAAAAATGTATTTATTAGAATAACATACAAGCAGATATTCAGCCAATGTTTGGGGAATCATAAAAAAAATATTCCTATAATTTATGTATATAAAAGATGAGGAGACAGTGAGGAAGACGATGTCAGGAGGAGGAAGAGGATCACTGGGAGATTCTGGGAAGCTGCATCCAAACCTGGAGCTCCTCCTGAAGAGCTGCCTGTATAAAAGAATAAAAATTAATATTAAAAAAAAGTTGACACTGCACGTAAGAAGCCAATCGAAGGGAAGAATATATTTCACTCACACACAAATAATATTAATTTACAAACTACAAAAAGATCAGAGGAAGGGAATATTAGTAACTGGTATTGGATGATGTCAATGTTTAGAAGATACCAACATCTTCTGAAGTATCGAACTCTCCAGAGAGGAATATTATATTTTGACACACCTATCAAACAGTATATATGCAAACACATTAAACTCTTCATGCCACACTTTGAGACGCTATGATCAGATATCAAGCAGCAGAATACGACAAGGTGACTTGCCCAGACCGCGGTTAGCCAGGTAAACACACTCCACCTGCCCGCTGAGCCTGGAGCCGCCTGGCCCCGTTAGCGGAGCTACGCTGCTCCGAAAACTCCAGAGTATATTTCATAGAAACTGCATGAACTAAGTGCGTAAATGAAGCTATAAGAGCTACTTTCTAGCGTAAAAACATCTTAAAACAACTTTTTGTGACAAATTAATAGTGTACTGACCTGTTTGTCGCTGCTGGAGAAGCAGTGCAATGGAAGCCATCTTGCTGGTCCAGAGACGAGACGGTATGGCTGCAGTGGAAAGCCGCTCCCCCGTGCTCTGGCCTTTCAAAATAAAAAACTTAACTAAAAACTCAGGCTAACCATTTTTCTCGGTGACCAGATGTCCGGTATCATTTGTTTCTCACAGGAGAATTACTTAAACTGACTTGCGGCTGGCAGAAAATACTATATAGTATATAAAACCTGAAAGGAACAAGCTTGTCGGCCTGCAGCCTGCAT
>NW_015114448.1:125578-127210 GCF_001443285.1 Poecilia latipinna | reverse complement strand
CCGCGGTTAGCGGGGTAAACACCTCCACCTGCCCGCTGAGCCTGGAGCCGCCTGGCCCCGTTAGCGGAGCTACGCTGCTCCGAAAACTCCAGAGTATATTTCATAGAAACTGCATGAACTAAGTGCGTAAATGAAGCTATGAGGGCTACTTTCTAGCCTAAAAACATCTTAAAACAACTTTTTGTGATAAACTTGCCTCCATTTATCGCTGCTGGTGGCGTAGTGCAATGGTGGCCATCTTGCTGGTCCAGAGACGGGTATGGCTGCAGGATGGTTTGGAAAACCACTTCCCTGTGCTCTGGCCTTTCAAAATAAAAAACTAAATTTAAAAACTCAGGTTAACCATTTTTTCTCAGTGAGCAGATGTCCGGTATTGTTTCTCACAGGAGCATTACTTAAACTGACTTGAGGCTGGCAGAAAATACTACAGTATGTAGCCTGAAACCTGAAAGGAACAAGCTTGTCGGCATGCAGCCTGCATAATTTCTATGTGTGATACGGTCCCTGTGTAAGCCGGACAGAGAGAACTTCCGGGTCAGACCGCTTGTCAAAAATGAAATGATGAAAATCGAAATTGACAGCTCATCAGTTTTTTCCATTTTCGTTTTGGGCACTAAATGGTAAATCCGATTTCTGATTTTGGTTTTCTAAACGGAAAATGAAAAAACAAATCTATTACCGTTTTCTCATTTTTCATTTCAAATGAAAAAACAAACTGCCAGAAAATACACTGACCGTTGTGCTATCTGGCTCTTCAAATTCAGATTTTTTTCAATTGCACTGTTGAAAATTAAGGGGTATGAGACACTTGCATATACACTGATCTAAATATTTTACTAGTTATAAGGTGTGCACCGATTGCGGTTTTCTGGCCGATCGCTAATTACCAATCTTTAAATAGCCTGACCTATCAATTCCAATTTTGGCCAATACCTATTTTTTTTTTTTTTTTGTCTGAAATGTGTCTAAATATAGCTAGAAAGTCACTGAATTGGTAACAATTAACTGCAAATGTGCAGACATGACGTGGGCTGATCTGTCGGTCAAACCTCTCACAAGGGAGCAGAAGAGGACAGATGCTGATTTTTAGACCTTTGCTGAGACAGTTAAGATTGGGGGATATGATCAGCCGATCATCAATCTCCAAAAATTAAGGAAATTGGCACTGATAAATCGGGTGGCCAATAAATCATGCATCCCCAGTTATAACTTAGTTTTTTCATAAAAATACTAGTCTTGTTTGATGCTAAGCAATTGAAAGTAAAGTAACTAGAAGCTTTGTATTCTAGAAAGATCACATTTTTAGAATAATCCAAATCAATTGGGTTAGCACCTGAACAACCCAAGATCACCGAGTCCCATATTTTTCAAAGGACAATTTTTGACACAGTAGCTACAAGTCTTTAAATTCAAAAATATTTTGATTGAAAATGATGTCAATATATAAACAAACAATAATCACAAACTTACAAGTCACATCAGGCATAGATTTATTTTGTCTCTGAACATATACCAGGACTGTTCTGGAGTTTGGAGACAAGTTTCAATGCTGTGGCTATTAGGGGTTGCACCAATTAGTCGACTAGTCGATTCTTTTCTCTGCACTGACTTTTTTCTGGGCCAGTCGACTAG
>NW_015114448.1:117701-121076 GCF_001443285.1 Poecilia latipinna | reverse complement strand
GGCGGCATCTGGTAGATGCCACGGGAAATAGCAGGTGCTCCAGGAAAATAAAACTCAAACCAAAAGAAAAAAAAAAAAAGGGAAAAGAAACAAAAACAACACAGAAAAAACAGAGACCCTGACAGTACCTCCCCCCCCCAGACACCACCTGGCGGCCGAGCAGAGGACGAGGGCTGTGAGTCCTGAATGTCCCTAATGAGGGAGGGGTCTAAAATAAACGATCCAGGAACATTCCTCCAGACCATAGCCCTCCCAGTCGACGAGGTACTGGTAACCCCGACCTCGCCGCCAGGAGGCCACGATCCAGCAGACGAAGAAGGCCGGATGGCTATCGACGTCACGGGCGGGAGGAGGGGGTTTGGCCGGAGGGCAAAGTTCGCTGGAGAGGACAGGCTTGATCTGGGACACATGAAAGGTCGGGTGAATGCGCAGGGTACAGAGGAAGATGAAGGTGCACAGCAGAGGGGCTAATGACTGATGACACCTCGAAAGGACCAATGAACTTAGAGGACAACTTCTTAGACGTAGACTTGAGAGGGACGTCACGTGTAGAAAACCACACCCTTTGGCCTATGGAGTATGTGGGAACAGGAGTTCTCCTGCGGTCAGCCAGGCATTTATTAAGTGCAGAGGTGTTGTTGAGAGCAGCGATGTCATTCCAGATTTTACGGCTTCTATGAATGTGGTGCTGCACTGATGTGACTGAGATGTTCGTTTCATCGGAGGACAGGAGTGGTGGTTGGTACCCAAGCACCATTTCAAACGGGGAGAGGCCTGTGGCTGCTGAGATGTGACTATTGTGCGCATACTCTACCCATGGAAGGTACTGGGCCCAATCATCGGGGTTAGTGGAGGTCAAGCACCACAGGTTAGCCTCTAGCTCCTGGTTCATACGCTCTGTCTGTCCGTTGGTTTGTGGGTGGTAACCGGAGGTGAGTGACACCTTGGCCTCCAGAGCAGAGCAGAATTGGCACCAGACCTGAGAGACAAACTGGGGACCACAATCTGAGAGGATCTCCTGAGGGATTCCATGAAGTTTAAACACATGTTTAAATCAGTAGGATGGCAGTTTGGACGGCAGTAGGCAATTTATGGAGTGAAATGAGATGACAGGCTTTGGAGAAACGGTCGATGATGGTTAAAAGGTGTTCATACCTTTAGAGGCTGGGAGTCCAGTAACGAAGTTGATGGTGATGTGAGACCAGGGTCGTTTGGGTATGGGCAGTGGTTGCAGAAGGCCAGTGGAAGGATGATTCGAAGACTTATTTCTGGCACAGACTGAGACGTACTCCTTTACATCTTTGTGTATAGATCCCCACCAAAACCTTCGGTTTATCAGCCCAATGGTGCGGCTGATGCCAGGGTGACCGGGGAACTTGGAGGCATGTATCCACAGGAGGAAATGGGATCGGACAGATGATGGAACGTACAATTTACCTGGTGGACAAGATTCAGGAGTATGTTCGACTTGTGCTTGGTGAATGATGTCTTCGATCTCCCAGGTGACCACTCCCACTGTGCAACTTGGGGGAAGGATAGGAGCTGGAGCTTCCTCGGAATCATCTGAGGAATAGACTTGGGAAAGAGCATCTGGTTTAACATTCTTTGAGCCTGGGTGATATGAAATGGACAGGTTAAACCGAGAAAAGAACAAGGACCAACGTGACTGGCGCGGGTTGGACCTCTTAGCGGATTGGAGATATGATTTTTGTGATCTGTCCAGACCAGAATGGGGTGCTCAGCTCCTTCCAGTCAATGACACCATTCTTCCAGAGCTAGCTTGATCGCCAGGAGCTCCCTGTCCCCCACGTTGTAATTTCTTTCGGCTGGCGAGAGTCTACGGGAGAAAAAGGCACATGGGTGAAGCTTATGGTCATGATCGCTGGTCTGGGAAAGCACAGCTCCGACCCCGGTATCGGAGGCGTCAACCTCTACCACGAACTGCTTCTTGGGATCGGGTTGGACAAGTATGGGTGCGTGTACAAACCGGGACTTGAGCTTGGCAAAAGCGGTATCAGCTTGAGGGGTCCAGGTAAACACCTTCTTGGTGGAGGTAAGAGCTGTTAAGGGATTTGCAGTTTGGCTATAGTTGTGTATGAATCTTCGATAGAAGTGAGCAAATCCCAAGAAACGTAGTAGTTTTCGGGTCTCGGGTTTGGGCCAGTCTAATACTGCCTTTATCTTATCTTCTGAAGCTCTTACCTGTCCACCCTCAAGAACATATCCCAGGACGGTTACTGACTGACGGGGGAACTCACATTTTTCTGCTTTTACGTACAGCTTGTTCTCGAGGAGCCATCGGAGAACCAAGTGGACGTGTCTTTGGTGTTCAACGAGGGACTTGCAGTAAATCAGGATGTCGTCTAGATAGACGACCACGAAAACATTAATAAAGTCTCTGAGGACATCATTCACAAGAGTCTCGAAGGAAGGCAGGAGCGTTAGACAATCCAAAGGGCATGACCAGATATTCATAGTGCCCCATGGGGGTCTCAAATGCAGTCTTCCACTCATCACCTTCTCTAATACAGAGAAGGTGATAAGCGCTTCTGAGGTCTAGCTTGGTGAAGACGGTTGCGTCTTGAACGGGCTCGAAAGCTGAACAGTGGTAATGGATACTTATTTTTTATTGTGATCTGGTTTAATCCTCTGTAGTCTATGCAGGGCCGTAGGGACCCATCTTTCTTCCCCATGAAGAAAAAGCCTGCGCCTAATGGGGAAGACGAAGTGCGGATTATGCCAGCAGCGAGAAATTTGTTTATGTAATCTTCCATTGTCTGTCGTTCAGTTCTGGAAATGTTGAATAGTCTGCTGTTGGGTAATGGAGCACCAGGCAGGAGGTCAATGGTGCAGTCGTAAGGTCTGTGAGGTGGTAGAGATAAAGCTTTGTCTTTACTGAAAACTGTACTCACTGGGAACGGAGGATATGTCTGGTGGGTCGACCTCTGCCTGTTCTGTCGGGGAAGTCAAAACCGGGATGGCGGAATGAAGGCAGGTGGAGTGACACTTGGTGGACCAGGACTCTATTTTGGCTTCGGTCCAATTGATATGGGGGTTGTGTGCAAATAACTAGTCGAAACCCAGAACTATGGAGGAGCTGGCTGCGGGAAAAACAAAAAAGGTAATCTCTTCGGTGTGGTTACCTGAGATTAATAGGCGTAACGACTTGGTACGATGGACGATTTGTGCAGGTTCTTTCCGTCCAGGGCTGAAACACGGAGAGGGATAGGGAGTGGTTCAATCTCGATGGCTAGTTGCTTGACTATTTCAGAGTTGATGAGGTTATGTTCGCACCCCGAATCAATGAGGGCTGACAGGGGAAAAGACTCGTTATTGTTGAACAGGGTGACAGGAATGATGATGCGGGATTTAGAT